>NC_081808.1:25717500-25917500 GCF_030704535.1 Vitis vinifera
TATGGCTAAGACTCCTCTTACAGGATTTAGGTTACCTATCTAGGCAACCAATCCGATTGTTTTGTGACAATAAAGCCGTATGTGACATTGCTCATAATCCAGTACAACATGATCGTACAAAGCATGTCGAGGTGGATAGATTCTTCATTAAGGAAAAGTTGGATGATAAGATTGTGGAATTGCTTAAGATTCGATCAGAAGATCAATTAGTCGATATCCTCACCAAAGCTATCTCAAGTCAAGTGTTCTCAAAATTTCTAGACAAATTGGGCATGTGTGACATCTATGCACCAACTTGAGGGGGAGTGTTAAGATATTAGGAATGCTTTCCTTATATCATTATTTCCTTATGTCATTCAGTGTTGAGATATTAGGAATGTTTAGATATTAGGAAAGTTGAAATATTAGGAATATTGAGATATTAGGAATATCGAGATATTAGGAAAGTTGAGATATTAGGATATTAGTTGTTATTTCTTTATATCATTCTTTCCTTGTATCATTCTTTCCCATTCTTAGAATGGTGATTACCCTTTATATATACTCTGTACATGAATGAATGAAAAAAATGAATGAAAAAACTACCATTTATCAATTTGAAGATATTTAAGAAAAATGAACATGTTTTTATATGAAATTTGATATTCTAATAGATGAATAAGGATTGCTACCATGGGTTGGGTTTACTCTCTCTTCCTCATTCTAATAACCAAAAAAAGTCATTACATTTCAAATTAAAAAAAGGGCTACTAAATTGCAATAATGGTTACATTTAGAGGTTTGTCATAGAAATTTTGATCACTGGGATCTATCTAATATTAGATGCAAAGTCTTCCTAAAAAAGAGTGTGTTAGATAAAACAAGAGGCTTGTAAATTGGATACTAAAGAAGCCTATGATCACATAAATTGGGTTTTTTTTTTTTTTCAATGATGGACAAAATGGGGTTCAGAGATGGATTTGTTGGATTAAATTCTACAACTGTAAAATCAGCTTATCTACGCTAGTCAATGGGATGTCACTAGGCTCTTTTTTCAAAGCACAAAAGAACTCATGCTTGGTGAGAACACCATATCCAGCTTACTGAACTGTTCTACTTCATGTCCACCTTGGTGATGTCAAAGTTGGTTTGTAACAGCTTTGAAAATATTGAACGACTGTTTGGTTAATTGTTCAACTGTTTGAACCATCTATCTTGATAAACATTAGGGTGGTTTCAGTATTAGAAGCATGCTGATAAAGAATAAGGTCTTGCTTTGGGAACAGTTGTAGAGAGTGAAGGAAGGCCATTTTGAGGAAGTTTGCAGAGGACAAAGGTGGGTATGTATTCCAAGGAGGACAGGGAGGCTTTTGGGACAGGTTCTTGGGAAGTAATCAAAAGAGGTTGGGACAAATTTCATTTCAAACTTTCATATCAGGGACAAGTGTGACAGAACAAAGTTCTGTTGTGATGTTTGGAATCGAGAGATTGCATTGGAAACTCTCTTCCTAGACTTTTTCAAAGTTGACATTAATAAACATGATTGGATGGGCAATCATTGGCAACAGGATGATGGTTGAGGTCACTAGAAGCTAAGATTCTAGGGTTATCATAATTGGAAGCTGGAGAGGGTGGAGCTGTTCTTACATCTGATTTTCTCTGTGGTAGTTCATGGTGGGAGGGAGACAGTCTAGTTTGAATCTGTAGATCAATTTCCTGTGAGGTTTACATACTGGCTGTTGGAACATAGCAAGGGTACCTGATATGAATGGTTTCTGGCATGAATTTCGACCATTAAACTTAGAACTGTTAAATGGAAAATTGCTCTCAAGAGAAAGCATAAAGTAATGCTGCATATTCAAGAAAAACCTACAACTTTTCCAACACAACCCTAAATCTTATCGCTAGAACATTGCTTGTCATGCCTTACATTTCTATACGAATTATAGAACTCATATCACCTAACTTGATCAGATTGAAAGTTATAAAAAATTTAATTTATTTGTAGCTATTTCTAAGTAAGATGTGCACAGCACATGCCTTAGCTGGTTTATAAAAAGAAAAAACTACACATTAAAATTTCCTATATAAATGCTATATAAATGAAGGGAGAAGTTTATAAGTTTATATTTTTTCTTTGTAGCATGTCAAAGATCTTCTATACTAATAAAGGAAGTTTTGATTTTTATTCTTCACCCTTTCAATGAGAAAGACTTTTTAACATTCTTCTGACAGGTGCCGTTCCTAGAGAAGATTAAGCAGCAAGTTGAGATACTTATGGAAAAGATTGACCTGAAGAAGGTGTTTGCCCCATCTACTATTGGAGTGGTAAGAACTATCATATTCCATTGTAGCTACATCTCTGTATTACTAAGCGAGCAGGGTTTTCATTTTTCTTTTTATAGTGCCTGCTATGAGCTTTTTAGCCTAAACAATATACCTAGTCAATAGTATTAGCTGCCCAATCCATATCAGTCATAGTTCAAAATGAATCATAAGGAATGATGATTGGGAATAGTTCCATTACTAAATTAGAAAAAAAGAGAGAGAGAGAACAAAGATGATGTTTTCAATTTTGTTTTTTTTTTTTTTTTTTTTTTTGGAATCTTAAAAGGATTCTATTCACAAAGGGGAAGTGAACATTTCGAATGCTATTAAAGGATAAAAACCATTACCTAGTGCTACTCCTACCAAAACAAGATTTTAAATGAGCCTGGAGGGTTGAGTTGGCTACAGTCTTAACGTCCAGCATTTTCCATAAACCGGATATAATTAAGACTTGAACCAGAATATTCATGTTCAGTGGCCCAAATTAGTACCATACCAGACAATTGCTCTTCATTTGCCCAAAAATGCCTTTAAATGATAATTGAAACTGATTTCAAGTGCTCTTTACAAATCAATGCAATTTTTTCATGACATTGAGTGTGATTAAAATGACAGTTACATTGAGCTTTGCTAGAAGTATCTATTAAGGGATGCATTGTTTGCTGATTGTCAATCCATTGTACAAGCATATTCAGCATTTGTTGAAGGCCTGAGAATGGACAGAAATTCCCATTTCATCTCAAAACCATACATTGAATGGATTCTGTGCTTTTTCAATTATTGCTCATGTCAATTATGATGTGTGTATTGAATAAAATTGAAGTTGGATGCTGAGCTGTTCTTTCTCTAATGTTAGAGTGTGCTCTGAGGGATCTCTTCATCAATGTTCTCTTTGTTCTCTTTTGTAGATTGTTGGTTTCTTCATTGGATTAATCTCTCCAATCCGAAAGCTAATTATTGGTGATAGTGCTCCTCTTCATGTGATTGAGAGTTCTGCATATTTTGTGGGGTATAAATCCTCTCATAGACTCTGTTCAATGTCCTTATAGTTGAGGCTTGGCTTGATTTGAGTGTTAGGACTAGCAGGCGAAGAAGGATATATGTATGGAGTTGGATGTTGTAATTA
Source organism: Vitis vinifera (assembly GCF_030704535.1). Taxonomy (NCBI): domain Eukaryota; kingdom Viridiplantae; phylum Streptophyta; class Magnoliopsida; order Vitales; family Vitaceae; genus Vitis; species Vitis vinifera. The sequence continues at coordinate 25,720,934 of NC_081808.1, forward strand.
CTAGCTTATTTTTGGACACTCATGATATAATCTTTTCCCCTACTGATCTGCAGGGAGGCAGCAGTCCCATCTACCACCTTGATAATGGGAGCAAACCTTCTTAAAGGTGATATGTTTATCCCATCTTACTCTCTGTTAGGCTTACTTTGGCTTGGGTTAGCCTTGTCTTGATTCACTCTCAAATTGGGAGAACAGGTTTTTAGTATTTAATTTGCAATTTTATTTTCAGGTTTAAAAGGGTCAGACGTTAGCATTGTTGTGATTTTAGGGATTATGGCAGTTCGGTATATTGCTTTGCCTCTGTTGGGTGTTGTTGTTGTTAAAGCTGCACATCATTTTGGCCTGGTGGGATCAAATTCATTATTCCAGTTTGTTCTTATGCTTCAATATGCACTTCCACCTGCCATGAGCACTGGTACGACCTCTTGTAATTTGAGCTCTGAATGTTGCAATTTTCTTCTTGTCTTTTTTTTGGCCTTTTTCTTGCTGCTTGAATTTTGTTTTTGTTTTTGTTTTTAAATATATTTTAGCTCTTGTTATAAATCTTAAGTTCTGGTAAATTTGGAGCTGCTCAGCATTCAAGCTTGAGATTATCTTTTGACCATTATGGTTGTTTGGGTTCAGATGGGTCACTGGTTTATAGTGGGCATTCATGTAGGAGCCTCTCGGTATGAAACCCTGAACCTTGTGTGTTGATAACTTGCATATGGTTCAATATTTTAGCTCAGACAGCATTTTCTTCTTCCTTCTGTATCAATGCTAGGATTTTCCTTTATGCAATATATGAAAATGTTCACGTACCTTTCCGCGTTAATTGCTTCTGATCGGGTTTTTCATTTGATTTTTTCTTTTCTGTTTTTATGAATAATGCAGGTACAATGAGCCAGTTGTTTGAGTTTGGTCAAAGTGAATGTTCGGTTATCATGCTATGGACTTATGCGGTTGCAGCATTCAGTCTGACACTCTGGTCTAGCTTCTTCATGTGGCTTGTATCTTGATTTGTATTTTCCATTTTTCCCACTTAGGTATTGGACATATTTAGAGGAATGGGGTACTACCTTATTTCAGCGGTAGAGGATGGGGTGTGTGATTTATATTTTTTATGCTACAATGAGTGTATTTGAATCATATTCCAATGCTAGTATTTTCTGTCACTCAAGTATTGGCAAGAGAGCTAAAGATGTAAAGAAGTGGCTCAATACCACCATTACTTCTTTCTTCAAATCCACAGCTGCCCACACCACATGCCATAAATGACCTACTAGAATGAAGGTCAAAAATTCTTTATGTGAATCGGATCTCTTCCTCTAAAGGAATTATTGAAAGTCAATTCATATGACCCATATATTATTTTTAAGGCATTGAGATGGAGATGATGATTCGACCATATTGCCACCAGCTGCTATTGCTAAAAGGGTATCATCCGGTGATCCGGCAATAATATACAGTAAAATGATAATGTATAGAAGCTAGAGGTGATGGTAAGGCAGTCGGTGTGGGAAGTGGAAGAAGAAGGCGTGGGGCCAGGACCCGGGATCAGACTCTGCTTTGCCCATGTGACAGATCTGTCATTTTCTGTTACTTGAGAGGAAGAAACAGAATCCTTATTTTGGCGGTTTGGTGATGATGACACAGCATGACGCAGCTTTTCCATGTGTATCTGCATAACACATAACAACACAGATTACCCATCACCCATCTCTTCTTTTGTTTACAAAATTGGACTGTCTAGTCCAGACATTTGATGGGAAAACGACAAACAAAAATTAAGGGCCGTGGACCTTTTTGTACCCAATTTCTTCAATTTGCCTTGGAGGCGATCAGGTTGCTTTGACTGGAGTCTGGAGTCTGGAGGTATGTTTTTGACTCGCAGGTGGCAAAAACAGAACAAACGGAATTCCCATATTTATATGATAAATAAATACTCTTATATTGGGTTAAGGAGTATGTAGGAGGAGTGGAATAATCTTGAGAATGGGGCTTCTAGATCTATTTTTTGTTGCTTCAATGCCAGTTATAAGGGTTCTGTTGCTCACTGCACTTGGGTCATTTCTTGCCTTGGATCGTATTGATATATTGGGCGATGTTGTAAGGAAGCAATTAAATACGGTAAGTTGTTACCTCTTTCTTCTTTCCATGATTATAGTTTTTTATGTTTTTATTTATACGTAATTTGTGGTCAGGTTGTATTTTTTGTATTCAATCCTGCACTGGTGTATAGCAACCTTGCTAACACAATTACTCTTGACAGAATGGTTTTGTTGTAAGTTATAACCCTTTTCATTTTCTGTGATTGCTATGGAAATTTATTACTCTGCATAGTTTTGTCTCTTCTTTCCAATTTATTCATGTTTCTATTACTCTGGTTATATATGTTTATATAGGTGGTTCATGCCATTAAATATCCTTACTGTTTGTATCATTGGCTCCGCTCTTGGATTGCTGCTTGTGAAGACTACCAGAGCTCCTCAACATCTCAAGGGCCTCATATTGGGTTCCTGTGCTGCGGGTACATTTCTCTTTATGCTTTCAAATAGCTTGCATCAACAACTATTTCATGCATCCTAAAATGGAATTAACAATTTCTGCATGCTTTTGGTTGGGATCTGAACAGGAAACATGGGGAACATGCCTCTAATTATCATCCCTGCAGTATGCAGAGAGAAAGGCAGCCCATTTGGAGCACCTGATGTTTGCCATACATTTGCAATGGCTTATGCTTCACTTTCTATGGCGGTATGGTATCTAATTGGCTTCATCTGGTTCTGATTCTGATTCTGAGACCACCAAACTAAATATAATTGATTTGAATTGTTGGCTTTTTTTGGGCATATTGTATGCTGGCATTACCCAACCGTATGGTCAGACTATAGACAACCTTCTTGATGGGTTGGAACCAAAAAACTATGTTAATGATAGAATCCTAACATTAATTGATTAATTAATATCAGTCATCCATTGTTCTTAATGGAAATCTAATGGTGAAGCACCCCATCTATGCACACACTATCAGTGGATCATGTCAAAAATTACTTGTTTGATATTGCAGATTGGAGCTATTTGCTTGTGGTCTTATGTTTACAACATTGTGCGAATTTTCTCTAGTAATGCCAGGGAAGGCATCAACCTACACTGTTCCATCTCTGAAGAATATCCACATCAATTTACACTGCCTCATCCTCTGTCTGAGGAAAACTTGCAGGTTGTTCCCACCTGTCTATTTTGCTGTAAGTCTGATCTATTGTGATCTGAAGAATTTTATACTTCTCAAATCTGCTTTTACTGCTGACTGTATAGTTGATCATCATGGTACAAGGAAGTTATTTCACTGATTATGATTCAATACACACACACTAACTGATGAGGGTGATACTAAAAAGTTTGCACGCCTCACATTTCTAGATCTTGACTGATGTTTGACCGTTCTCATTTTCAGTTTTTATTATTTTCTTCAACTGTCTATCATTTAGATTACTTTTGTTGGATCGAGTCACTATGTAAATATATATATATTTTTAAATTAACTATTTTCTTTAGAAACCTCATCTAAGCTAAGTCCTATACCAACTGACAATGTTTTTTAATTGATTGTGATTTGCCACACACATATAAGCTGACGAGGGTCATAGTAAAATGTGGCAGGGATGACAGTTCTGGATCTTGACCGCCATTTACCATTCTTATTTCCTATTTTCCATTTTTATTATTTCTTCAATTGTTCGTCATTTTTGTATTAATTTTATTGGGTTTTCTCAATTCAGTTGTCTCTGAATATTTTTTTAAATAAACTATTTTCTTCAAAAAGAAAAAGAAAAAAAAAAAAAACCTCTATTAATTAAACTAAGTCCTATCCTGTTTTTCCATCCTCCTGCTGCCACATTTTTATTGTCATCAGCTCTTTGCTCATTGCCTTGATTGATATGCTTCTAGACTTCTTCCCTTGTCAGGTTCTGAATATTGCCCCTTATGTATGCAATGCGACAAATCTCATTTGAGCATCAATATCCAATTTGATACCAGCGGCTGAAGAAGTTATGATACTGTGCCAAAAATTCTTGAAAAAACTATGCCAAAAATTCGATGTCTAAATTGTTTCTTAATTATAAGGTAAAATTTTGTGAATGGAGCAAATTATGTGGAAACCTATATGATAGTACTATTACAATACATCAGAAAATCATTTCTATTTATGAAACATAATTTCATGCCATGCATATTATCGTTTTGTAAATGCATGCATGAAGCTAATGCATAAGGGATGATGATAATGTAATTGAAATTTGAAGACCATTTATTCTACTATATTTGGAAGAGGTTTTGTGATACAATAGACACCTTCTTTTATTCCTTTTTTATCTATTCAAAGGGACTGGTGCAGCCATAGAGAGTTAAGAATTCTTAGATTTTAATGGCAGGTGGCTATCTCTGGAAAGATGAAACAGCTTTTGAGGAAGTTTTCAAGAAAGATCAACCTTAAGGAACTGTTAGCACCTTCAACCACTGGAGCGGTATCCACTTAGAGCTTGTGGCCCACTCTTCTTTGAAGTTTCAAGTTACTTATTCAGTAGCTTTGGATGCATTTTGCTCTGGGTTCGCCCAGATATTCTCCTGTTGTGGCCCATTGATTTCTCCTCTGGACGCCATTTGGCCAAATAATGGCTAAGTTGGCATTTTGAAAATAAGCTAATAGTCTCATATATCAATTTAATCAGAATGGTTCCATTCGTGTCATGAATTTGATGTTTAAACAATAATTGAATGGATGTTTGATGCTGAGCTAAAGTTTCCTTTTATCTTATAATGGAAAACCATCCTGTTGTGGGAACTAAAATACTAGATGATTTCTTGTGTAGATTGTTGGCTTTATCATTGGAATGGTTCCTCATCTTCGGAAGTTAATCATTGGTGGTACTGCTCCTCTTCATGTTGTCCAAGATTCTGCTTCTTTGCTGGGGTATATGCCCTATATTCCTACCTATATGCTCCCTGTTTAACTTCCTCATGTTGAGCCCTTATTTTCTGTTTTATCTCATGTTTTAGTTATGATATTACAGGTGGGAAGTGGAAAGAAAGTCCAAAGAGGAAATCTTTTGTGTGTGTATCTTGTTCATCTCTTTGCATGGATCATTTCCAACTTCTTTAACAAGTAGACTTACATGGTTTTAGGTGTCAAACATACAAGGACATGAATTTTTCAACACAGACCTCCAAATCTCAAAATGTGAAATGCTCTATGTCAATGTCCAACATGCTTACATGTTGAGATGGACAGAACTTTAAAAATGAACATGTGATTGCATGTAGGTCAAATTGATTGTAATGCTGAAACTGCTGTTTGGTGCCTAAAGAGTGATAGAGACTAGAAAATCTGAGTCCTAAGGAAGTCATGAATCGAGTTATTTCACACCATTAAACCACCCTTTGATCAGGTTGAATGTTGCTTGTAGTTCCCCTGTTTTTTATCCAAACTTTCCTTCATTTCAGTAACGAATCACCTCCTACAAGTGGCTGGCTCGGACACCCTATTAGAGATCACTGAGGCAAGCAGTTGACTTACCTCCATCAGCATGTTGATGTGATACCTATCTATTCATATATCGATAATTAATCGACTGTAAAAATAAATAAAATGATAAGTTATTTTATTAGAAGGGAACTTCAAAATTTCCTTTCTCTAGTAATTAAAAATCTTATTCCCCAATGTGAATTACTCCTACTAAATCCTGCTGCAATTTCAGTCTGATCTCTAGAAATGACATTATTCTGGGCATCAAGAATAACAGGAGAATATATTTTACTATAAAGGTTGTAATTAGATTGTATATACATGTCAACAACCATAGGAGATTGTAACAAGCCAATTTCGGTAATAGTTGATTTATACTGGATTGTAGGGAATACTAGTCTATTATTTTGGCAATAATTATATATGTATATGTTTTTGTTTATGTATGAATCCTGAAAAAGGTAGATGACCTTTTTCCCAACTTCTGTTTCTTATTTTTCTGTTTTTTATCCAATTACAACCCTCCTTCAACATGCAAAATTTCGTACTGGTAGCCACTTCCCTATGGTCTTTATGGTCCTGCAGAAAAATGAAAAATTGATATGTAGGCAACCCTCCAACAAAGAAAGCATGTCAGCTATGTTGAAAAATTTACTGTTGATGAGAATGGAGTAGTTTTTGGCCTGTTGGTCATGCGAAAGATGGTTTTGTAAACACATCTAAGAGTTTTCCCTTAGTTCATAGCCCTTGGTAAGAACTTAGGTTACTTAGCAAGATATACTTCATGCATGGAGTCTCACAGTAAAATAACTCCACAGATATGCTCGTGTGCACCACTCAAAAAATGTTTGTTTCCACTTTGTATCAACTATGGGCAAGGATGTTACAGCCTCCAGCAAATTGTTTAGAATTATTTATTCGGTTTTTGATAACAAGGTTTTCCTTTGTTTTTCCTTTCTAATATTTGCAGGGATGCAGCCATTCCAAGTATCATCCTGATAATGGGAGGAAACCTTCTTAAAGGTAATTGTAGATTTGGTTTTGATACTTGTCTTGCTTACCATGAATTGGACTAGTTCTAGTATGTTGTTCTCTCATGTTGGCAAGGAACTGTATTCATCAGATGCCTGGTTGTGTTTTCCAGGTTTAAAAGGGTCAGGAATTCAACTATCATTCATTGTTGGAATTTTAGCTGTTCGGTTTATATTCCTCCCTCTATTGGGGATTATCATTGTTAAAGGTGCACTTCGATTTGGTCTGGTGCACCCAGATCCCTTGTTTCAGTTTGTTCTTCTACTGCAATATGCAGTTCCACCAGCAATTAACTTAGGTATGGAAATTTAGTCAACTGTAGATATGATGTTGTTAGTTTGATTTGATTAGTATGTCTTGTCTTATGCTTTATTTGATTTTGGTCCTTCAACATAAGTGATGTTCAATTCCCCTCTTCCTTTGTGTTTGATTTTTTATTTTTTGGTTATAATGAGCTTAAGTTATATGAAACCAATTAAACGCTTGCAGTTGACACTTGAGCTCTGACCTCTAAGAGTTACTTGAGACAATAAGATTTGCAAATCACATCATGTATGGTTTTATGGATCCCACTTGAATGATCTGCTAGGCTGAAGCATGGTTGAATGGGATAATCATGATAGGTTTACTGAGCATCCCTTACCAATTTCAAAAAATATGACAGGTCCAAAAATGAAAATATAGTATCTATTGCTTCTAATGACATAATCTTCTTGTCACATAACATTAATATTTTCAATTGTTATTGTTGCACCTGAAACATATTATATTAAATGAAAATGGTAGATTACATTTTCTCTCTGTTGATACTAAAAATGAAAGGTATTTGACTGGTTTCACGATATTGTCTGAAGAGGGCAACCATTTTTCTTTCCTCTCTGAAATTTTAGGAGGTTTGAAAAATATAAACATTGAAGTAGAGTTCCTTCCTAAAATATGATCAGTAAGCCTTATATTTTGACGTAAGTCATTCATGTACACTATGGACTCTGGAAAGGATCAACCTTGTTATCTCACATATATAATTTTTTTTTTTTTTGCCATGAGAATTTAAATGAACGGCAATGGTTGAATTCACTGAATACTTTTGTTTGAATTTTGAGATGTCTGTTTTATGCTGCTGTGAGAAGTACTAGCCATACTTGTCACAACTTAAAACAGGATGGACATCAGTCCTTTTGATAATTTCACTGGTTTAAGAAAGAGTTGAAGTTCGTTCCTTGGATTATATTTGCCTTTTTAATATGAAAATTTGACTCAACTCCCTAATCTTGCAGGCACAATTATCCAGTTGTTTGGAGCGGGTGAGAGTGAATGTTCTGTTATCATGCTGTGGACATATGGCTTGGCATCAGTTTCACTCACCCTTTGGTCAACCTTGTTCATGTGGCTTGTGTCTTGATTTTCATTTCTTCACACAATTTGTCACATTAAGTCCTTTGAACAATCTTCACTAGATTTCCTGACCAAATGTCTATGCAGATGACAACAGCTCAATAACAAAGGCATAATAGCATGCTCCTCCAAAGGCTAAGTAGAAAACAGGGAATGTAATCCAACATAAAGATGTCAGCTGTGCTTTGTCAATATTGTATTACTATTTTGCATTCAGTAATATTGGACCTTTTCTTTTCAAATAAAATGTCTATCTGACAAATGACAACTTAGCTTGATTATGTTTTCTGAGGTTGATTTCCTCTTGCTCTCTCTCTCACTCACTCTTCTGCATCTTCAATGAGAGCTAGGAAACAGAGAATTTTCAGAAATGTATCCAACTGACAAGTATGGGCTCGGGGCTCATGGAAAGCAAACAAGGTTAATCCAGATTGATAGTTAACAGAAGGTAGAAGTGGACCAAGTTTAGAAGGCAGCAAAGGCTATGGAGACATCTCCCAGAGTGGATGCAGTGCCTAGTCAAAGGGGAAACAGCAGGCCTAATAAAAGACCAACTCCAAAGTCGAAAGTCCATAAAGAGAAAAGTGAGTGACAGTCCTCTTTTTTTCTTTTACAGCTTTAATGGTAGATTCCAGTCATTTTATCTTCACTGCAACATCTAATAGTTGCTTCTTTTTTCTTTTTCTTTTTCAAAAACAACAATAATAATAATAATAATAATAATGAAACAGGAGGCGTTTCGAAGAAGCTCTGGAATGAGATTGTACAAGTGTTTGAAGAGCATTTTCATTGGGGAGTTATACGTAAGCATGCACTTTTAAGTCTCTTCCAGTTCACGTATTCAATTCCATCGACTCCCTAAATGAGCCTTTTAATCAGAGCAGATGAAAAGATTAATAAACGAAGAGCCCGATAGTAAATGCTTGATTGACTTTGACTTTCACGTGTTCCACATGGAGAATTGGTAAGGGAGGTGGAGATCAGATATTTGAAGAGCTTTTTGTTTTTCTAGTTAGGAGCAGTGGGAATATTGGGGCTTGTGGATCAAAGTTGAAGACTTTTTGTGTTGGCCATGGCCTCTACTTTAATTAATGCTCTGGGCATCTCTAGCTCTACACAAGTACAATCCATGCGTAGAATATTATAAATATGCCTTCATCCAACTGGTTCATTTCTTAGAAGGTCGCAGTATATGTTCCATTTAATAATTTAAAAAATATTATATTATAAATTAAATAATTCACAAGTTTTATTAAAAATCTTTAACGTGCGAGGCCATCACAATACTCAATAGAAGGTAACGGGCATCATTAAATCCTCTAGTCATAGCCACTTAATTATTATCACTTAAAAAAGCTTTTTATGAATGACCCTTTTGTCAGACGAGTTTTTAGACTTTTAGTCATATTTGACGGGCATGGTTCAAAATTTCCTTGACGAGTCCTATTCTGTGATAATTAACGGCCACCATGAGATTCAGCTCCCCCTTTTTTTAGTTATATTGCTGTTTGATTTTTCAAATATAATTTTATGTTTTAACTTTTAAAAAGAAAGAAAAGCAATAGTCAGAGGCCCTGAGCTTTTGGTTCTCAAACCAATCACACGTACACGTTTTTCACAGGAGAGCCAGGCTGGATCCTTCCTTGGACCTCGGATCCTATTTGAGGGTGGAGTGACAGTGACACCAACCTTTGTTTTATAAAAGTAGAACTCAGAAGTCTTTAATCTTTATGGACTGGACAGGGCTGTCATCTTAGTGTTCATACGTGTTTATATTATGGAAGCTTTCTTCTTGTTTACATTTTCTTTTATCATTTTCGTGTCTCTCCTCTCACCACAATTTCTCTCCACATCTATCAGAAACACACAAAATATCTATGACATTGCTTGCAGTTTATAGGTTTGGTAATGGACTAATGGGTATGGTCCCTGTAGACTGTAGCTGCATGCATGGACCCGACAAAGCTTCGTCTCCTATTGGTTCGTTCTGGTGACCCCAACTCCTGCTCCCATCACACATGCCTACTTTCTTTCAATCAAATTGCCTCCAGCCTAACAAGGATCAGGATGAAGAATTAGCCTCTGAGGATATGAACAGGCTTACTCTCCACCTAATCATGATTACTTGACTTGACTTTGGTTGGACCCATGGTTATCTTGTTAGGGGATGATAATAGTAGTTTTTTTTTTTGCATTCACCTTCTCTCGTCCGGTGTTCTTTCCTTTAAAACAATCTTCTCATTTTTTTTTTTCATTTTTTTTTTCATTTTTAACATAAAAAAAAAAAAGAAGTTAATTTCACTCACTTTTCCACTAATTTAATTTTTTTTTTTAATATTTGTATTATTTTGGATGAGAAAAAATAACACAGAAAAATAATATAAATGATATTCAATAAAATTTAAAATCAATAGGGACTCGATGACATGAATAAAATCAACCCAATAAACAATCTAATTTTCAAAAGAATTAAATTATAAAAATTTCTAATATTTATTTATAAATTGTATTTAAAAAAATGTGAATATTAAAATGATAAGAGCAGGGAGCGAAGGGATGGATCCTGGAAGCTGCATCGTTGCCATCCTAATCTTATCGACAGGCATAGGGGCACATTAACCAATGGTCAGTCAGAGACTCAGAATTGCTTCAAACTACCGCCACATTTATATTGGAGAGGCCGTCTCGTTGGTGGGCCAAGCCGCCAAGTAGGGCAACGAAGTCAGACGGTCTAGTGGGTAATGATAAGATCTACTTTGGCGTGGCCTTCGGCCGGACCGGAGGCCTTGTGGGTAGGACTGGGTCCCAGAAAGTCCTTTAGGTTGTTAAAAAAAAAAGGCAAAGAACGATGATGGTTTCTAGTGTGTGTGGTGGGGTGTGAAATGGTTATCGCCGTTGATCATTAATTATAATTATAATTAATGTTTCCACATTTTGCACGAGGGTGGACCTGCTGGCTTTATGTGGCTGTCCTTCTCCCAGCTTATGTCATTGCCAGAATGCTCCCTCCTCCTCCCCCGCGGTTTGTGTAATTTAAATTTTACGATACAATCATAAATGGAATGCCGAATGCTACTAGTTTTAATTTTTTTATCAATTTATTTTGCCAATCATATCTTACAAACCATCTTCCCACATGCACTGTCTTCACATTGAAAGAGAAGAGACCTATTTGAGTTAAGTTTCTTCCCATCTTTAAATAATATTTTTAATATTTGAGTTAAGTTTTTCTCAGTTGTGATTACAAAAATATAAGTATATAACAAAATATAAAAATGGATCTGCTTTGATCGTATCACCAGACACTAATCTTGAAGAATAAGATGATTTGATGATTATTTTTATTTATTTTTTCTTTTCTAGATGGGAGCATGAAAAAACCCGTGTTGAATAAAATTGACATAAGGAATTTTAAAAATACTATGGAGTATGGACCATATCAATCATTTAAAATAATACTCATGGATAGAAAAAATGAAATCCGATTACTATTTCTTAGGTATAAAGCAAAAGTGACGTACGTATATAGACCCAAACACAAACCATGCAAGGAAGGTAGATGTAAGGAAGGTCATAATGATCAATGAATCAAAGTTATACCTAAATTCTTTATTTCAATAAAATTCTTAAATAATAATAAATTTTTAAAAATTAGTAATTAGAAAATGATAAGGATTAAAAAAGATAGATGAACTCTCTTAAGAGAAAATATATATATATATATATATTTATATAAAATTAAAATAACAAAAATATAACAATTATAAATTTTGATGTAAATACTAAATATATCATTTCTTAGGTTTAAAGCAAAAGAAATGTGGATAGACGGAGACCCAAAGAATTTACAGCAAGTTTACAGGCATCAAAACTGAAAAGGGAGGTAACTAATAATGGGAATGCTATTGTGGGCACCAGCTGCTAAAAAGTAGATTCAAACGGGAAAGCAAATAACAAAAAAGATAAATGGATGTGAACAAAGGGCCCTGCTGACTGTGCATGTCATTTTCTGGCATATGTTGAAAACCTTCCTAGTTGGGCGCTTGGGATGATATGAATTACGCGGTTTGTCCATGTATATCGGCCCTCCAGTTATCACAACCATGTCTTCCTTCTTTTGTTTTCAAAATCGTAGCACCCTTAATCAATAAACATAATGGATAAACGACAAAAGCATATGACTCCACCTAAACTTTACGTAACAAATTTCTTCACCTCCCCCTTGGGGGGCGACGCTAGGTTCCGTGAACTGGAATCTGGGTGTATGTATTTGACTGGTGGGTGGGAAATTCCCATATTTATATGAGCAACGCTTGTTGGCGTAGGAGTGTGTAGAGAAGAGGATAGTACTTGAGAATGGGGCTTCTAGACTTGTTCTTTGTTGCTTCAATGCCGGTTATCAAAGTTCTGTTGGTCACCGCAGTTGGTTCATTTATTGCCTTGGATCGTTTTGACATATTTGGGGAGAATGTCAGGAAGCAACTAAATACAGTAAGTTGTTTCTTCTTTCTTCCTCCATGTTTGTAGTTTCAAGTTTTCTGTGCTTTAATTTGATTTCTTCTTTTAAATTTTGTCGTCAGATTGTGTTCTTTGTACTCAATCCTGCACTTGTGTGTATCAACCTGGCTAACACAGTTACTTTTGAGAGCGTTGTCTTGCTGTGAGTAACCCTTTTCATGGAGTTTTTTTTTTTTTTTCCTTTTCTCTTTTCTTCCCTTTTCTTTGTGCGGGGGGGGGGGGGGGGGGGGGGGGGGGGGGGGGGGGGGGTTTAATGTTCTCTATTCTCTTCAGTTTATTCATGCTTGTATTACTTTTGTGAATGCAGGTGGTTCATGCCATTCAACATCCTTATAACTTTTGTGATTGGCTCAGCACTTGGATGGTTGCTTGTCAAATTAACCAGAGCTCCTCAACATCTCAGGGGTCTTGTGTTGGGTTGTTGTGCTGCTGGTACTTGTCTTTGCGTAATTTCGTTTGACTTTGATATAGATGAAAATGGAGAATTGAGAATGTTTTTGGGTCAATTCGAGCAGGAAACTTGGGCAACTTGCCTTTGATTATTGTCCCAGCAGTATGTAGAGAGAAAGGCAGTCCATTTGGAGCACCTGATGTTTGTCATACATATGGAATGGCCTACGCTTCACTTTCCATGGCGGTAAGGTCTTTTGTTTGCTTCATCTGGCATTTATGAATAATACCCACATATAATTGATACCAATACATTCATGTGTTTGTGTGTCCATTGTCAACGCTAATTTGATGGTTATATTGTCTGACAAAGACAACAAATTACTTGTCTGTATATTGCAGATTGGAGCTATTTACTTATGGTCTTATGTTTACAACATTGTGCGGGTTTCCTCCGTCGGGACAACAGAAGTTATCAACATAGAAGACGATTCCCCAGCCAAGATGAGGGAACCACTTCTTGACTCAAAAGATTGTTCCATCTCTGTAGACTATGCAGATCAACTGACGCTTCCTTACACTCAGTCTGAAGAAAACTTGAAGGTTGTTTCCCATCTTTCTATTTTGCAGAAATTTGATTTTTTGTGATGCTTTCCTTTGATTATGAAACAATGAAGGGTGATAGTAAAAAGGGAAAATGTTAAGTAACTTCAGTGATTCAGACTATCAAATATGTATGATGAGATTTGAGTAGTTAAACAAGGGCATTTAATCTCACAAACAAATGGGCCTAGGGTGCAAATAATGGCATGTAAAATTGTATTCATGAGACACTACCTTATTGGTGGTGCCTAGACCCTAGTAAAAAGTAGTGGTGTAACATCTCTGGATCTCCACAGATGATGACTATTGTAGTTCTCATTTTGGGTTTTTATTATTTCCTCCTTCAACCGTCTGTCATTTAGATTATGTTTATGTTGGATTGTTGCCCATCCTTCTAAATCAACTAAACTAAGTCCTATTCCAACCAAAGAGAGGAGGGTGACAGCAAAATGTTGCGCTGGTCAAATTTTTATTGTCATCAGGCCTTTTCTTACTACCTTGATTGATGTTGCTGTTGTGTTACAACAGAAAATCGTTTGTACTTGTGAAACATAATCTCATGCCTGCATGTAATCATTTTGTAAATGCATATCTGAAACTAATGGCTAAGGGAAGATGGTAATGTACTGCCTATTTATCGTTTATTGTAGAAGAATTAAAGGCAGCAACAGAAATTTAATCATTTTTAGAGTTTGATATTGACAGGTGACAACCGCAGATAAGGTGAAGCGATTCTTGAGGATGCTTTCAAGAGAGATCAATATTCAGGCATTGTTAGCACCTTCAACTACTGGAGCGGTACTCTCTTAAAGCCTGTAACCCACTTCTCTTTGAATTGTCAAGATGTACATTGTTTTCCTTTTGCTGACCACATTTAATAGTTAGGGATATATTTTTCTGTGTGTTCACCAAGATATTTCCTTAATTTGGGGGCCATTCTGCGCCACATATATATATGTGGATGTGGTCGACTGAATGATTCTCCTACTGTAGAGATCATTTTGGCCTGTTACAGATGCATCAGGTTTGGCCTCTTCCACATGCATCAAGAGTGGTCCCATTGCATTATGGCTGGTGTACGATCTGCTGAAATGTAAATGGAAACTCCTATTCATTTTAAAAACATGTGCCCGATCACAAGAAAAAAAAATCATTTGAGTAATGATGTTCGACGTTTGATGTTTATGCAAAACAGTCCTGCAGAGGGATCTAAGACCTAAAATACTTGAATGTTTTCTTGTATAGATTCTTGGGTTTATCATTGGAATGGTTCCTCAGCTTCGGAAGTTACTGATTGGAAGTACTGCCCCTCTTCGCGTTCTACAAGATTCCACTTCTATGCTGGGGTATGTATCCCACCTGTATCCTCAGTTTAAGCTCCTGTTAAGTCGGGCCCTTATTAGGTGTTTTATCCCATGTTTTAGCCAAGACATTTTAAGTTTAGACCCTGAAAATCATATTTGGGAAATGGAGAGAAAGTGTTTTTTTTTTTTTGCTTTCTCTTTGCATGGATCAATTCCAACTTCTTTAACAAATTGTTCATAGCTTTTTTTTTCTTTTCTTTTTTTTCGAGGGTGTGTTTGATAACAAGGTTCTCAATCCCTTAATTATCTCTACATAATATTTGCAGGGATGCAGCCATTCCAGCTCTCACCCTGATCATGGGGGGAAACCTTCTTAAAGGTAGTCATGGATTTGATTTAATTCCTGTCAAGTTTATCTGGTACACCGTTATCTCATATTGGCAAAATAGAGTATTCACGGGATGCCATGGTGGTGCTTTTCAATTTCAGGTTTAAAGGGCTCAGGAATTCGGGCCTCACTCCTTATTGGAATCATAGTAGTCCGGTATATATTCCTGCCTCTGTTGGGCATTGCCATTGTTAAAGGCGCAGTCCAACTTGGTCTGGTGAACCCAGATCCCTTGTATCAGTTTGTCCTTCTATTACAATATGCACTTCCGCCAGCCATGAACATAGGTATGGAAATACACCTGAAACATAATTCTATTATAATTTGGGTGTTGATAGAAAAAGGATTAATTAGAGGCAGTTGTGTAATGTGGCAGGCACAATCACGCAGCTGTTTGGAGCAGGCGAGAGCGAATGTTCTGTCATCATGCTGTGGACATATGCCTTGGCGTCAGTTGCCCTCACGCTTTGGTCCACCTTGTTCATGTGGCTTGTAGCTTGATGTGCATTTGCACTGCAGTCCTTGATATCATATTGATGATTGATGCAGACATCTACAGCTCAATCACAGTGGCATAGTATGTGTGTTCATGGGCGCCTTGCCCAATGCTCATCCATATTCCATCATCACTCAAAGAAGCCAAGTAGAAAGTTCTGAATCTAATCTGACATAGACATGTCAGATGTGTCCCCCAAAATTGTATTATTAATTACTTGTAGTCATTCATATATTTTTATTATTTATTTATTTATTTATTTATCAACCTTTTCTTATCACATAAAAAAGAGAAGGCTTGGAGTGATGTCATGTAAGGGTAATATTTTTGTTGGCTAAATGAATATTTATTTATTTATTTTTCTGAGTTTGATTTCTTTGTTTTTTCCCACAATGCATTTGGACTTTGGAGGATCTATAAGCAATTTTTTAAATGTAGTGAGAGGTTTTGCACTTGTTTAACTATTTCTTTTCAAAGAATTTATGACTTGAAAATGAATTTTACATGAAAGTTAAAAAAAAAAAAGGATATTTCTTAGAAAAAGAATATTTTAATTTATTTGGTGTGTAATAAGATTTTTGCAATATCAATATAATTTTTTGAAAATTATAATTTTTGCTTCAGTTTCAATTTATAACTAAAAATAAAATTGTTGGAACCCATTAGATATTGATAATATTTTTATTAAAAATAAAAAATTTATTGTATTATCTTTTTCAATATAATAACAAACCTATTTATAATAAATTAATCATACTTGTAATAAGACTCCAATTTAGACTAAAAGTCTTAGTTAACATGAAAAACCTAAATAAATAACAATTCTCAATATTTATCCAATTCTTAAACTTATTCTAATTTGATAAGTTAGATTATTATTTCAACAGTATTTGTAAAGTCACACCAAACATTATCTTCAGCTTTTCGAACACTTCCATCTTTAATGATTTGGTAAAAATATCTGTAACTTGATTTTCTAATATACAAAATTTAAGTTCAATATCTTGATTTTTCACAAGTTTTCTAATATAATGAAATTTGATGTTTACGTGTTTATTTTTAAAACATCAAATTCTTTATCAATGCAATAGTAAACTTATTATCACATAAAATCTTTTCATGAATATATATATATATATATATATATATTCATAAATAAATAAAACGGAGGTGATTCCAATTTTCCAAGTTCTATTTTGTAACAAAACTAGTGCGGACCAAGCGTCTTAAAAAGGGGGAAACCCGACCACCTCCCAGTACAAAGCCTAAAAGCAAGCCCAGCCCATAAGAGAATCAAGTACGTGAACATTGAACAACGACTCTCTTTCTGGTTGCGGAATGCGGAGGAGCTTGTTGGAATATCCAAAATATGATAGATGAATTAGAATTAAAGTCATAAGTAGCCAAACAGAATTCATCTAACTAATGTCAGTTAAATTAGTTATGCCAGTTGTCAATACTTAACAGTTTTATTGATCCATTTTAAGTGTATAAATAGACCTCACCTGTACAGTTTTATTTCATCTAAATGTAAGGAGAATTTTTGTTTCAATACACGTTTAAGTACTCCTCTGTTTTCCTTTGCAATTTTGCATATCTTCACAGAGTTGGTGGATACGAAAACGTGGCACTCCGCATGCTCACGACCCCCATCCATTCTTCTCTCTTTTCATCGGTATTTCTTTCTCCTCAATGGCTCATTTTCTTCTTCTATCAACTTTTGGCCGGAATCTCTTCATTGCATGTCGGTTTTTTTTTTTTTTTTTTTTTTTCGGAAATTGAAACAATAGGTGCTTGAATAAAGCTTTCTGATGATATTGTATAAGATTTTGAAGGAGATATTCATTGGGGAATTATGTATAAGCATGACATTTTCTTCTTTTGAATCTCTTCTGTTTCATGGTTTGATCCCAAGATGATTGTTTGGGTAAGCTTTGTTTTAGTACAGTTCAAAAGAAGCATTGATTTTAATTTCATGTGTTCCCAGAGGAGAATTTCTTGTTAGGAAGGGAAGCCTCTTCAAATTGATAAATGATAGTTTTTTCATTAATAATTTTTCTCATTCGTTCATGTACAGAGTATATATAGAGGGTAATCGTCATTCTAAGAATGGGAAATAATGATACAAGGAAAGAATGATATAAGGAAATAACAACTAATATCCTAATATCTCAACTTTCCTAATATCTCAATATTCATAATATCTCGATATTCCTAATATTTCAACTTTCCTAATATCTAAACATTCCTAATATCTCAACACTAAATGATATAAGGAAAGAATGATATAAGGAAAGTATTCCTAATATCTCAACACTCCCCCTCAAGTTGGTGCATAGATGTCACACATGCCCAACTTGTCTAAAAATTTTGAGAACACTTGACTTGAGATAGCTTTGGTGAGGATATCGACCAATTGATTTTCTGATCGAATCTTAGGCAATTCCACAATCTTATCATCCAACTTTTCCTTAATGAAGAATCTATCCACCTCGACATGCTTGTACGATCATGTTGTACTGGATTATAAGCAATGTCACATGCGGCTTTATTGTCACAAAACAATCGGATTGGTTGTTGAGATAGGTAACCTAAATCTTGTAAGAGGAGTCTTAGCCATAATGCCTCACAAAGTCCTAGAGTCATACCTCTAAATTCCGCTTCTGCACTTGAATGGGCGACGACATTCTGCTTCTTACTTTTCCATGTCACAAAATTACCACCTACAAAGGTAAAGTAACCAGATGTAGATCGCCTATCATCCACTACACCGGCCCAATCAGCATCAGTATATACTTCTATACTCTGATGATCAACATTTTTAGCGAACAAAATTCCCTTCCCAGGAGCATTCTTCAAACACCTCAAAATACGCATGACTGCATTCATATGTTGCTCTCCAGGATTATGCATGTATTGACTCACTACACTCAATGCATAAGCAAGATCTGGTCTTGTATGAGCTAAGTACATTAATCTCCCCACAAGTCTCTAGTATCTTCCCTTATCGGTTGATACTTGATTAGGCTCAACACACAATTTCAGACCTTCTTCTATTGGTGTATTAATAGGTTGACATCCCGACATTCCAGTCTCCTGTAAAAGATTTAAGGTATACTTTATTTGAGACAGAAAAATTCCTTCACTTGATCGAGAAACTTCAATCCCAAGAAAGTATTTCAGAGGACCTAGATATTTCATTTCGAATTCTCTAGATAGATAATTTTGCAGAGCTTTTCTTTCTTCAGGATCATTTCCTGTAACTACCATGTCATCCACATATACGATGAGTGCCGTAATCTTACCATGTTGCTTTTTCAGGAACAAAGTGTGATCTGAATTACTTTGACGATAACCAAAAGCTCTCATTGACTTTGTGAACCTTCCAAACCAAGCTCTTGGGGATTGCTTCAATCCATACAATGACTTCTTCAATTTGCACACCTTCTGACATTGCTTTTCTGACACCATGCATCCTGGTGGAAGATACATGTATACTTCTTCAGATAACTCGCCATGTAGAAAGACATTTTTCACATCGAACTGTTGCAATGACCAATCTAGGTTTGTAGCTAAAGATAGTAATACTCGAACTGTGTTGATCTTAGCTACAGGTGCAAATGTCTCTGTGTAGTCAATTCCATAAGTTTGAGTGTACCCTTTTGCTACCAGTCTTGCTTTAAATCATTCAATACTACCATCTGCCTTGTACTTCACAGTATAGATCCAACGACACCCAACTGGCTTCTTTCCTGATGGACATTCTACGAGTTCCCATGTTTCATTCTTCTGCAATGATTTCATCTCTTTATTCATGACTGTTTTCCACCTTGGATCAGTTAAGGCTTCCTGCACACTGTTAGGAATAGCTACAATAAATAATTGATTTACAAATGACTTATTTGATTCAGACAAATGATGGTTAGACACATAGTTGCTCATGAGATATTTGACTTTGGTAGACAATTCAAGTTCATATGTGGATTTAGGAATACCTTTATTATGACGGTGTGGTAACCGTTTCATGAATGGATCAGGTTCCAAATTAAGAACACCCTCAGCAGACGACGATTGGTTTGGTATTTCAGTAAAGACATCTTCGGACCCAAATTGTTGACCACTCATATCCAACTCACTCGCTTCCTGGTTCACTAGTTCAAATTGTCCAGATTCATCCTCCTCATAGATATGATAATCATAATCGAGAGTCTGAATTTCCTTATGGTACTCCCCCTAAAGTTCAGACTCAGATGAAAAATACATCGAATTTTCATGAAACACCATATCCATTGTAATAAACATTCGTCGAGTTGGAGGATGGTAACATCGATATCCCTTTTTGTGCAATGCATATCCAACAAACACACATTGCAATGCATGGGAAGTTAACTTGGTGCGTTGGTGTTTGTGTAGATGCACAAATGCCATGCAACCAAAAACACGAGGAGGTAGATTTGGGACGGTTGGGGCAACTATGACATTAGTAAGAGCTTGGAGAGGTGTTTGGAAGTTAATTGGGCTAGAAGGTACCCGATTGATAAAGTATGTGGCAGATGTGATTGCTTCTCCCCAATAAGATATCGGTATTTTTGCTACTATCAAGGAAGCATGAACAACCTCTAACAAGTGCCAATTTTTCCGTTCAGCGACTCCATTTTGCTGGGGTGTATTGGAACAAGTAGTCTGATGAATGATGCCATGTTCTTCTAAATACTTTTGAAGATCAGAACTCTGATATTCTCCACCATTATCACTACGCAAAACCCGAACCTTTGCATTGTACTGAGTTTCAATCATTTTATGAAAATTTTGAAACAACAAGTTCACTTCATCTTTGGTCTTCATCAAACATAACCATGTCATTCTGGTACAATCATCAATAAAAGTAACAAACCAACGTGAGCCACTCAAAGTTGGGACTTTGGATGGGCCCCAAACATCAGAATGTATAACCATAAAAGGAAGCGGACTTTTATTCAAAATTAACGGAAACGAAGCACGATGACTTTTAGCCAATTCACAAATATCACAACGGAAACCAGAAATATCACTCTTTGCAAACAAACTAGGAAACAATTTTTTTAAATAACCAAAGGAAGCATATCCCAGACGTCGATGCCACAACCAAATTTCAGACTTTTTCTTATCCTCCTCAGATCCATCTGCCATCAAGGCTTGTTGCAACTTATTTGAATCCTTTGACTGCAAGTCCAAGTAATAGAGTTTTCCCCTTTTAATACCATAACCAATCGTTTGTCTTGTTTGGATGTCCTTAATCACACAAAATTCAGGTCACAAAATGACAATACAAGGCTACAGTAATTTGAGAAACTGACAAAAGATTGTAATCTAGAGATGGAACAACTAAAACAGAATCCAAATTCAAAGTATCAGTAAGAGTTAAGGATCCTTCCCCAATGACTGGGGTTGTGTTACCATTGGCTGTGGAAATAATTTTTTGTGCGGAAGGTCTAAGGGGTGAAACTTGTCTAGAATCAACAGTCATATGATTTGTAGCACCAGAATCAATTATCCATGCACTATTAATAACAAGTGTAAAAGTATTTAAAAACTTACCACCATGATCTGTAGCGGCTACCAATGCAGAGGCTTTCTCAGCAACATTAGCCTTTGTTTTTATTTCGGCAACAGTTGTAGTCGAGGTTTTCTTGGAATCCTTATTCCGTTGATCACGATTATTATCATTAATAACAAAGTGGTGATAGCCTAAACATGATTCTAAGGTCCATGGTTCAAACCCCCGGTTCCTCATTGTTTTCCTAGTCATACCAAGAGTTATAACTTTGAAATTGTGGGATATCGAGACTGGTGGGATCAGTCTTATTGCAGTGAGTGCATTTGAAGGTTGACTTATCAATATCAAGGCTTGTCTTAGGATGGTTGATCGCTGTCGGACTACCATAGCGACAAAATATCCAGGATTTCAATTCCATGGCTCTGATACCATCTTCAAATTGATAAATGATAGTTTTTTCATTAATAATTTTTCTCATTCGTTCATGTACAGAGTATATATAGAGGGTAATCGTCATTCTAAGAATGGGAAAGAATGATACAAGGAAAGAATGATATAAGGAAATAACAACTAATATCTTAATATCTCAACTTTCCTAATATCTCAATATTCCTAATATCTCAATATTCATAATATCTCAATATTTCTAATATCTCAACTTTCCTAATATCTAAACATTCCTAATATCTCAACACTAAATGATATAAGGAAATAATGATATAAGGAAAACATTCCTAATATCTCAACAAAGCCCTCTTTTTAATCTGTGTTCTTTTTCCACTACTCATATCCATGGTGTTGGGTCATCTTTTAGTAAATAAAACAGATTAGTATTTGGCCAATAATGAGTTTCTTTTTATTGTCTTTTTTTTTTCTTTCTGCGTAGGTGTAGTATGAAATAATTTTGAGAGAGTAACAACTTTGATAATGGGGCTTCTGGATCTCTTTGTTGCTGCCTTGGTACCAGTCTTAAAAGTTCTCTTGCTTACTGCTGTTGGTTCACTTCTCGCCATTGATCGAATAGGTATATTGGGGGAGGATGCAAGGAAGCATTTAAATAGTGTAAGCTTGTTCTGCAATTTAAACTATTTCTTTCAATCATATATGTATTGCTTTCGCATTATTATTGGTGAGTGGAGGCCTACCCAACCAAAAGATTTAACTAATTCGGTTTTGTGAACTCTGCTTAATTAGTCAAATGAAAGGATGATACTCATTTTGAAGGTTGGAATCGAGCTCAAGTCTTCGACTATCCATTTGTGTTTCCTTTCATTTTCATCATAATTACCTGTGGAATGTAAACAAAGTACCCTTGCCCACAAGAACACCCCATTTGCAGACTATAAATATTCCTTCAGCCAACTGCATTGGACTAATTCTAATACAAAAAAGTCATTCATAGACTCATGACACATGTAGTTGGGATCTCAAGTACCTTATTTCCAATCATACACCTGACATTTCTTTTGATTACTTAAAAGGTGAAAACCACCCTGACCTCTGTCAGATTTGAACAGGTTGTGTTTTTTGTTTTCAATCCATCACTTGTTGCTAGCAGCCTTGCTGAATCTATGACATTTAAAAGCATGGTTATGTTGTGAGTTTCTTTCTTCTCATTTACTCTGTGGCTCAACCTTTCCAATTTGATGTTTCCTTTTCTTTTCGTTTTTCTAATCTGTTTCTAAAGTAGCTTTTGCATATTTATATAAATATGTGCAGGTGATTCATGCCACTCAATATTCTGACCACTTTTATCATTGGCTCAGCACTTGGCTGGATGCTTAGAAAAACTACTAGAGCCCCTCAAGAGCTGCGAGGCCTCGTATTGGGCTGCTGTGCTGCAGGTAGGTATGTTTGCAAATCTTTAAATGTTCTTGATGGTTATAAGTTTGAATGACATGTACCATAAGGATCAAGCTTATGGTAAAACACCAGGAACTCCTCAAGAAAGGAAAAGCAGAGGTACAGATAGTTATGACGCATTATGGTTCACCGTATAATCAAATAACATGTTGTGCAGCTTGTAGTTTTAGATTTCAAAGAAGTTCAGGGCAACATTTTGATGTCCTTGTGTTAGTGATGATCTCATAATTCATTTGTAGCTAGACCAGAGTTCCAAATTATATTATCTGGGGTTGATTTTAACAGGAAATTTGGGCAATCTGATTCTCATTATAATTCCAGCAGTCTGTAGAGAGAAAGGCAGTCCGTTTGGAGCAGTTGATATCTGTTGCAGACATGGATTGACTTATGCTTCACCGTCCATGGCGGTATGATCTTTAATTCTCAGCAACCTATAAAAAAATGACATTTGTTTCTGAGAATAGAATTTCTGAGATAGCCGAATGGTAGAATATATCTGTCTAATGGATCTTATTTTAGAATGTCCTACTGTGCAATAATGGATTTTACATTCACTTTGATTTTTATCATTTCTCATTTCTCATTTCTCATTTCCCATTTCATATTTCAGATTGGAGCCATTTATTTATGGTCTTATGTATACAATATTATGTGGATCTACTCAATTAAGACCAATGTGGAAGCGAATATGAGTGATTCCACAATCAGCAGGATGTCTTCTGGAGAAAATCCCTATGGT
Source organism: Vitis vinifera (assembly GCF_030704535.1). NCBI lineage: Eukaryota > Viridiplantae > Streptophyta > Magnoliopsida > Vitales > Vitaceae > Vitis > Vitis vinifera. The sequence continues at coordinate 25,744,704 of NC_081808.1, forward strand.
ATTTCAAAATGTTCCCAAGGACCTTTACTTCCTTCAAATGGACGTTTATTCACTGAAGCTTCCTCATATCAACCTGAGCTCCCTTGCATGATACCTGAGGGAAATGTTGTTCTATGTCTTAATACCATATTCCCATGAACTGGATTATGTTTGGAGTTAATGATCTCGCCTTCTTTTCATATTTTTCTTGACAGGTTTCAATTTTAGACAAGATTAAGCAATGCCTAAAAATGAATGGGTTAAAGATTGATATGAGGATGCTGTTTGCACCTTCAACCGCTGGAGCGGTATGCTAATAGTGCTTAGATATTCTGTACCATCTACCTCTTTCTATAGCTTACCGATCTTATATATATGGGCTACACTTTGTAGCGATGCAACACACCAATCTGCCCTCTGTTTGGTTCTTGCTTGGAAGATTAAAGATGCTAAAAAAATTCAAGAATGAAAACTTTTCTTTAATTATTTGCATTTCTCTTCCCTAATCAGATTTCTCTGTATCATCTTTCAATTAGATAAGTCCTATCGGAAAGATGAATATCTATAACATGGGGGTGCTGATATATTTATGTTAAATCGATAAATTGATTAAAGTTTGATGACGAGCTGAAAGTTACTTATCAAAAAACAAATGTTGTACACTTCCTACACGAAAATACTTGCTGCTTTCCTTTATAGTTTGTTGGTTTGGTTATTGGTATCGTCCCTCAGCTTTGAAAAGCAATGATTGGTGATAGTGCTCCACTTTGTGTGGTTCAAGATTCTGCATCTTTGCTGGGGTGCATATCCTACCTCAGACTGTTCAATCATTGATTTTGTGTTTCATTTTCCACCTCCTAACTTAAGATTAACTAGAAATCATATGCAATATAAGTGAAGAATACTTCTATTTTGGCACTCATGACAATCATATACCATCAATTCTCTTTTCTTTTTCTTTTTGTAGTTTTTCCAAATTTTTAGGAGGTATTTCTTGGTTTGTATACGTTAGGAAAATAGAGTGTACGTGCTTTTTGGAGAAATCCATATGGTGCCAATTTGAGAGCTCGAGAAAAGTATCCATTTAAAGTTTACTACATTTTACAATTAAACAGTTCTTATACTCTTGACAGAGGTTATGAGATTTATTTTGAGGCCATGAGAAATTCTTCTCTGAAGATGCTTCCAAGCATAGTTCTTATACTAAATGTTATTGGTCCATTATGCTCTAAACCTGAAAAAGACAACACTCCGGAGTACAAACTTTATAGATCCCCAAGTAGCCCCATTTTAAATGAAAGCAGACAAATGTTTTGACTTCATAGGTCATTAGATCTACGTAGATTTTGAGCCAAACAAAGTATCTCCTTATTAACTATTTTATACCTAGTTATAGGAATTGATGGGGGAAAGCCTTTTAAAGTTTATTCAAGGAAGAAAAGGAAGACCTAAGTAAACTTTAAGTAGGATTAATATTAATTAGAATTGAATACGGATTGGTATTTGTTGGAGTCTAATTAGGATTAGCTAGTTGAGTTATAATATAATTAGAATTTGAGTCATGATAGGTTATTAGAGTCCTAGTAGACTTTGAATGTTATAATTAGAATTAAAATCATAATAGGTTATTAGAGTCCTAGTAGACTTTGGATTTCTTAGAGAATCCTATAAATAGGCTAATCAATGTAAATCAAATGGATGAATTTGATGCATAATATTATACTTTCTTTCACTACAAGGTTACAACCCTCAATGGTGAGACTCTATTGATTTTCTTTTAGGTAAGACTCCTAGAAGGCCTTAGTGAGACTCTAAGGTTTTCCATCTTTTCTTCATTATTTCTTCTTTCTCTCTATTTCTTATCTTATAATTTTCTCTACCATCAAATTTATTCTTTGTTCCTCTCCTTACACCCTAAAAGTAAAACCCTAGCCCACCTACCCTTGAGTGTAGGCAACCATCCTAGGGTTGTCCTACATCAATTTTGGTATCAGAGCCAAAATTCTTGGCTTGAAGGCATATGCAATTAAGGAGCGGAGCAACTTATGCAAGCATGAGTTCCAAAAAAACTTCTAGCAATCAAGATGTCGCTACAATACGCTTGGAGGAAATTTCAGCCACACAACAATCCCATCAAGATGCTATAATACAACTAAATAGTAAACTTGATGAGATCATGAAGTTATTGGAAAAGAGTCAAGAAAAACGACCAATTGAAGAAGAGATCGCAAGTCATCAATTTAGACAATCGCCAAGTCGATCACACGAAGAACCAGACAATTTTATGATGGAGAATCAAAGAAGGGCCAAACTTTTTTAGCTAGATGATGATGTGACAAAAAAGGTACGTCTTGAAGTTGCTGAATTTTATGGAAAACTAAATCCAACAGTTTTTCTTGATTGGATTATGTCAATAGAAGATTATTTTGATTGGTATGCAATGCCCGAAAATAGAAAAGTTCGTTTTGTGAAGGCAAAGTTGAAATGAGCAGCACGTCTATGGTGGCATAATATTGAGAATCAAGTTCATAAAACTGGCCAACCGCCTATTGACACATGAGACGAGATGAAGTTGAAGATGAAGGAACACTTTCTCCCAACTGATTATGAACAACTTATGTATACAAAATTGTTTTCCCTTAAACAAGGTACCAAGTCCGTTGAAGAATATACAGAAGAATTCCATGAATTGAGCATTCGAAATCAAGTGCGGGAAAGTGATGCTTAACTTGTAGCCCGCTACAAAGCTGGACTTCGAATGGAGATTCAACTTGAGATGATAGTTGCACACACTTATACCGTAGATGACGTTTATCAACTAGCCCTCAAAATAGAAGAAGACCTCAAATTTCGGGTTTCCAAGCGTCCAAGTTCACAAATTGGGAGCACTTTCTCCAACAGGACAACAAGCAAACCTTTAAGCACATCAAACTTTAGAACTTCTAATCATGTGAATGGTGGGGGCAACACTCAACAAGCTTCGAATGTGGCTCATAAGAATGGTAATAAGGGTACAAATTCAATGAGTAATGGAGATAGAAAAGTAGACGTGACTCCTTTATGCTTTAAGTGTGGTGGGCATGGTCATTATGCTGTTGTATGCCCAACCAAAGGTTTACACTTTCGTGTTGAAGAACCAGAATCTGAATTGGAAAGTTACCCAAAGGAAGAAGAGACCTACAATGAAGATGAAGTTAGTGAAGAATGTGACTACTATGATGGTATGACAGAAGGACATAGTCTTGTAGTACGACCTTTATTAACCGTTCCAAAAGTAAAAGGAGAAAAAGATTGGCGATGTACTAGCATTTTCCAAACACGTATTTCTTGCCAAGGGAGATTATGCACCATGATCATTGATGGAGGTAGCAGTTTGAACATAGCTTCATAAGAACTTGTTGAGAAGCTAAACCTTAAGACAGAGAGACATCCAAATCCATTCAGAGTAGCATGGGTTAATGACACCTCTATCCCGGTAAGTTTTCGTTGTTTAATAACATTCCTTTTTGGTAAGGACTTTGAAGAGTTTGTATGGTGTGAGGTCTTACCCATTAAAGTAAGTCATATTTTACTTGGAAGACCTTGGCTCTTTGATAGAAGAGTTCAACATGACGGCTATGAAAATACATATGCTCTCATACACAACGGACGTAAGAAGATCCTTCGTCCAATGAAAGAAGTCCCTCCAATTAAGAAGTCAAATGAGAATGCACAACCAAAAAAGGTACTTACTATGTGTCAATTTGAAAATGAGAGCAAGGAAACTAAAGTTATTTTTGCTTTAATGGCTCGGAAAGTGGAAGAATTTAAAGAACAAGATAAGGAATATCCAGCAAACGTACGTAAAATCCTTGATGACTTTTCTGACTTGTGACCTGTAGAGTTACCTAATCAACTCCCTCCTATGCGTGATGTACAACATGCCATTGATTTGATTCCCGGTGCATCATTACCAAATTTACCAGCCTACAGAATGAATCCAACAGAGCATGCTGAATTGAAAAGGCAAGTTGATGAATTACTTACTAAATGCTTTATTCGTGAAAGCCTAAGTCCTTGTGGAGTTCCTACCCTACTAACACCAAAGAAGGATGGATCATGGCGGATGTGTGTGGATAGTCGTGCAATCAACAAAATCACAACCAAGTATCAATTTCCAATTCCAAGACTTGATGACATGCTAGATATGATGGTTGGATCAGTAATCTTCTCAAAGATTGATCTAAGAAGTGGATATCATCAAATACGTATGAGACTAGGGGATGAATGGAAGACATCTTTCAAAACTAAGGATGGATTGTATGAGTGGTTAGTCATGCCGTTTGGACTAACCAATGCTCCAAGTACCTTCATGCGGATTATGACGCAGGTATTAAAACCTTTTATTGGACGGTTTTTTGTTGTCTATTTTGATGATATTCTTATCTATAGTCGATTTTGTGAAGATCATAAGGAACACTTGAAGCAAGTAATGCGCACTCTTAAGACTGAAAAGTTTTACATTAATTTGAAAAAATGTACTTTCATGAGCCCTAGTGTTGTATTTCTTGGCTTTGTTGTGTCTTCTAAGGGTGTTGAAACAGATCCGGAGAAGATCAAAGCTATTGTTGATTGGCCAGTACCAACAAATATCCATGAGGTGCGAAGCTTCCATGGAATGGCTACATTCTAGTGACGATTTATTCGAAATTTCAGCTCTATTATGACCCCAATTACTGAATGCATGAAACCTGGTTTATTTATTTGGACCAAGGTGGCCAACAAGGCATTTGAAGAAATCAAATCCAAGATGGTGAACCCTCTTATCCTACGTCTACCAGACTTTGAGAAAGTATTTGAGGTGGCCTGTGATGCTTCCCATGTGGGAATTGGAGCAGTTCTTAGCCAAGAGGGACATCCTGTGGCTTTCTTTAGTGAGAAGCTCAATGAGGCAAAGAAAAAAATACTCCACATATGATCTTGAATTCTATGCGGTGGTGCAAGGAATTAGGCATTGACAACATTATCTCAGTTACAAGGAATTTGTTTTGTATTCAGATCATGAAGTCTTGCGATATCTTAATTCTCAAAAGAAGCTTAACTCTCGACAAGCAAAATGGAGTAGTTTTCTTCAACTGTTTACCTTTAATTTAAAGCATTGTGCATGAATTGAAAATAAAGTAGTTGATGCCCTTAGTAAGAAGACCTTTCTCTTAGTAAACATGTCAACCACTACAATTGGATTTGAAGAATTAAAGCATTGCTATGACAATGATGCTGATTTTGGAGATGTTTATTCCTCTCTTTTGAGTGGTTCAAAAGCAACATGTATTGATTTCCAGATTTTAGAAGGGTACTTGTTTTATAAAAATCATTTATGCTTACCAAGGACTTCTCTACGTGATCATGTCATATGGGAACTTCATGGAGGTGGAATGGGTGGACATTTTAGACGAGATAAGACCATTGCTTTGGTGGAAGATCGCTTCTTTTGGCCTAGTTTAAAGAAGGATGTTTGGAAGGTTATCAAACAATGTCGAGCATGTCAAGTAGGAAAAGGTTCAAAGCAAAATACAGGGATATATACGCCATTACCAGTTTCTTTCAAACCTTGGGAAGACTTGAGCATGGATTTTGTACTTGGATTACCAAGGACACAACGGGGCTTTGATTCTATATTTGTTGTGGTTGATAGATTTTCCAAAATGACATATTTTATCCCATGTAAGAGACTTCAAATGCTTCTTATGTTACTGTCTTATTCTTTAAAGAAGTAGTTCAATTGCATGGATTACCACAATCCATTGTTTTTGATCGCGATGTCAAGTTTATGAGCTATTTTTGGAAAACCTTGTGGGCCAAGCTAGGTACTCAATTAAAATTTTCAAGTTCTTTTCATCCTCAAACTGATGGACAAACAGAAGTTGTCAATCGCAGTCTTGGTAATCTTTTGAGATGCATTGTGAGAGATCAGTTGAGAAATTGGGATAATGTCTTACCACAAGTCGAATTTGCTTTCAATAGCTCCACTAATCGTACTACTGGATACTTACCTTTTGAAGTGGCATATGGGCTGAAACCTAAGCAACCTATTGATCTTATACCATTACCTACTTCTGTCCGCACCAGCCAAGATGGTGATGCATTTGCACGTCATATACGAGATATACATGAAAAGGTACGAGAAAAAATCAAAATCAGCAATGAGAACTATAAAGAGGCAACAGATGCATATCGAAGATATATTCAGTTTCAAGAAGGTGGTCTAGTGATGGTTCGTTTACGACCAGAAAGATTTCATCCGAGCACATATCAAAAGCTTCAAGCTAAGAAAGCGGGTCCATTTCGGGTACTAAAGCGGTTGGGTGAGAATGCTTATTTGTTAGAGCTCCCTTCAAACTTGCCTTTTAGTCCAATATTTAATGTGAAAGATTTGTATATCTACCATGGCCATCACAACGATGTAAGTGAAGAGTTGGATATTCAATTACCACCTACTCTTAGCCCACGTCCTGAGATCGAGTATGTTCTTGATGATCAACTTGTGTCTACTCGACAAGGTGGATACCGAAATTTTTTGGTGAAATGGCGAGGCAAACCACACCTGAGAATACATGGATTACGACAACAGATTTTCAGAAGATTAACCCCGATCTCTATGAATTGTATCAAGCATCTAACTCGTCGGAGCCGAGTTCTTTCAAGCCGAGGAGAATTGATGGGGGAAAGCCTTTTAAAGTTTATTCAAGGAAGAAAGGGAAGACCTAAGTAAACTTTAAGTAGAATTAATATTAATTAGAATTGAATACGGATTGATACTTGTTGGAGTCTAATTAGGATTAGCTAGTTGAGTTATAATATAATTAGAATTTGAGTCATGATAGGTTATTAGAGTCCTAGTAGACTTTGGATGTTATAATTAGAATTAGAATCATAATAGGTTATTAGAGTCCTAGTAAACTTTGGATTTCTTAGAGAAGCCTATAAATAGGCTAATCAATGTTAATCAAAGGGATGAATTTGATGAATAATATTATACTTTCTTTCATTGCAAGGTTGCAACCATTAATGGTGAGACTTCATTGATTTTCTTCTAGGTGAGACTCTTAGAAGGCCTTAGTGAGACTCTAAGGTTTTCCATCTTTTCTTCATTGTTTCTTCTTTCTTTTTATTTCTTATCTTATAATTTTCTCTACCATCAAATTTATTCTTTGTTCCTCTCCTTACACCCTAAAAGTAAAACTCTAGCCCACCTACCCTTGAGTGTAGGCAACCATCCTAGGGTTGTCCTACATCAGGAATGCTGCCATCCCAACTATTATCTTGGTACTTGGAGCAAATCTTCTTAAAGGTATAATTGATCTCATCAATTTGGTTTTTATCATTATTGCCTAGGGTTGACCTTGATCTGGTATATATTAGTAAAACTAGAAACACTTCATTATAAATGACAATCATTGTCAGGTCTGAAAGGGTGAGGGATGCAATTGCCACTTATTGTGGGTGTAGGGAATTAAACCGAATTCCCAACCTGTGAGAAACAAAAAATAGAGAAAAAACACACGCCAAAGAAAAACAATCACACGCACAAGACAGTATTTAAGTGGTTCGGCAATATGCCTATATCCACGGAGTTGCAGGGATATAACTATTATCAAGAAATAATACAGAGTACAAACCACCGCAGCTACAATATTTTCTCTTTATATATAACACGACAACCACACCACACTAAAAAACCCTAATTACAAAAGATGGTTCTACAATGGGCTAAACGGGCCCAACAGGTCTTAGTAAATCTCCTATTAAAAAGCCATGCAATATTATTCGGGTCGGGTCGGGTCGTCAAACCGGATCAAACAAAACTAGGCTCCACAAAGCCCAACAAATCCCCCACTTGGAGACTAGTTCAATCACCAACATCAAACCGCTATCCTCCAAGAAACAATCCCTTATCCCTGTAACTCATCCTACTGTCCTCAAGCTAGAAGACCAATTGAAGCTGCGCACAACTTTAACTTCTCAATAGTGACACCCTTAGTCAACATGTCTGCCGGGTTCTTAGATCCACAAATCTTCTCAAGTATTACCAGTTTATTTTCAACAAGGTAACAGATAAAGTGATATTTTTTTTGTATATGCTTCGACTTTGAATGAAAAGCCGAATTTTTGGCAAGAAAAATTGCACTCTGACTGTCACTGTGTAGAATGCGCATCTCCTGCTTCTTACCCAATTCATCTAAGAAACCATGTAGCCAAATCATCTCCTTTCCAGCTTCAGTTGCTGCAACATACTCTCAACTTCTGTAGTAGACAAAGTAACAATCTTTTATAAATTTGAAGCCCATGATATAGCTGTACGACCTAGAGTAAAAACAAACCCAATAGTACTCTTTCTACTATCAATAACACCAGCAAAATCAACATCTACATAACCTTACAGTTTCAAACTTGCACCTGTGAAGCAAAGTTATGTATTTAATAAACCCTTCAGATATCTTAGAATCCACTTGACTGCCTCCCAATGCTGCTTTCCAGGCCTACTCATGAATCTGCTCACAACTCCCACTGCATGTGCAATGTCTGGCCTTGTACACATTATAGCATACATCAAGCTGCCAATAGCTGAGGCATAGGGCACCTTGCTCATATGGTCCCTTTCTTCTTTTGTCTTCGGTGACTATTCTTTGCTTAGTTTGAAATGACTACTCAAGGGTGTGCTCACTGGTTTAGCTTCATTCATGTTGAACCTGCTGAGAACTTTCTTCACATACTCTGACTGTGAAAGCTTCAATGTACCATTAGTCTTGTCCCTAATGATTCTCATACCAAGGATTTGCTTTGCAACTTCCAAATCCTTCATTACAAACTGTTTGGACAATTGTTTCTTCAGATTATTAATCTTCTCAATGTCAGACCTTGCAATAAACATATCATCCACATACAACAGTAATATGATGTAAGAATTGTCAAAAGAATTAAAATAACAATAGTGATCAGCTTCACATCTCTTGAACCCAATTCTATACATAAAACTGTCAAACTTCTTGTACCACTGTCCAGGAGCTTGTTTAAGGCCATACAAGCTTTTTATCAATTTGCAGACTAGATTCTCTTGTCCCTGAACAATGAACCCTTCTGACTGAATCATGTAAAGGTCTTCCTCCAAGTCACCATGAAGGAATGCTGTCTTCACATCTAACTGCTCAAGATGTAAGTTTTCTACAACCACCATTCCCAGTACAAGTCTGATTGTTGACATCTTCACAACTGGAAAAAATATCTCTGTGTAATCAATGCCCTCCTTCTGCTGGAACCCTTTAACAACTAATCTGGCATTGTAACGTTTACTACCATCATGCTCATTCTTTATTCTATATACCCACTTGTTGTGCAATGCCTTTTTTCCTACTGGCAATTCAGTCAGTTCCCATGTATGATTCCCCAACAGGGAATCCATCTCATCCTTCATGGCTAACTCCCACTTGCTTGAATTCTCATCTTGCAAGGCTTCATCACAACACTCTGGCTCACCACTATCAGTCAATAGGAGATAATTTAAAACAGGTGAATAACGCTGCGGAGGTCTAATGTTCTTGGAAGATCTGCGAACTTCAGCTACAGGTGTACTCAGATCTACCTGTGAATTTACATTCTCCTTATCTTCTTCACCCCATTTTTGGACAGTACTTTTAGTTAATTCATCTAAGTTAACAAACTCAGATTTCTTTTGATCTATCTCTGTAACATCTGACACTACAGTTGACCTGTCCTTGTACATAACCTGTTCATTAAATATCACATTTTTACTTCTGATAATTTTCCTGTTTTGTTCATCCCAAAACCTATAGCCAAATTTCTCATCACCATAGCCAATGAAAAAACATATTTTTGACTTTGCATCAAGTTTACTACGATCATCAGAATCAATATAAACATAAGAAACACAACCAAAAACTTTTAAATGTGAAAACTTCACCTCTTTACCGCTCCAAACCTTCTCAGGAAGTCTGAACTCCATGGGAACTGATGGTCCTCGGTTTATCAGGTAAGCTGCAGTGCTAACAACATCAGCCCAAAAAGTTTTTGGTAGTCCAGTATGCAACCTCATACTTCTAGCACGCTCATTGAGAGTTCTGTTCATGCGCTCAGCCACACCATTTTGCTATGGTGTCCTAGGAATGGTCTTCTCCATCCTAATTCCTCGTGCAACACAATACTCACTAAACCTTCCATCTATGTACTCTCCTCCATTATCTGACCTCAAACATTTTACTTTCAGACCTGTTTCTGTCTTAACCATGACCTTCCACTTCTTAAAAGTTTCAAATACATCAGATTTATTTTTCAGAAAATAAACCTATACTTTTCTGCTTGAGTCATCAATAAAAATGATGTAGTACCTTGAACCTCCAAGGGATGCAACCAGAGAAGGCCCCCACAAATCAGTGTGTACTAGTTCCAATTTTTCAGCCTTTGGTGTCCTGCCAGTTTTCAAGAAGCTCACATTTTTTTGCTTTCCTAAGATGCAACTTTCACACATGTCAAAATCAATGGACTTCAATTCTGGTAGTTTTCCTTTTGACAACAACATCTTCATCCCTTTCTCACTCATGTGACCAAGTCTACGGTGCCATAGGCTTGTATAAGTACTTGCATCAGCAATTGCAATTGTGTCTCTTGGACATGAGGTCATATACAAAGTACCTGTCTTCTTTCCACGAGCCAATACCCTAGCTCCCTTTGTAACCTTCCAAGTACCACCAACAAATAATATTGCATGTCCTTCATCATCAAGTTGTCCAACAGAAATTAGATTCCTCCTCAAGTCAGGAATATGTCGAACCTTCTCTAGTAACCAAACAGACCCATTGGACAACGATATTTGAACGTCTCCCAGACCCACAACATCTAAGGTTGAATTATTAGCCAAATACACCTTACCAAAATCACCTGCAGCATAATTCTGTATGATTTCTCGATGTGGAGTGGTATGAAACAAAGCTCCTGAATCTAAAACCCAATCATCAAGTGGACGGTCTACTGCAAGAAGTAATACATCATGTACCTCTTCTGTTACAACATTAGCATAATCATCTTTATTCTTCTTCTTAGGGCTTTTGCATTGCCTTTTAAAGTGACCTATTTTCCCACAGTTCCAGCATTGTACTTGTTGGCCTGATCTAGATTTGCTTCTGTTCTGATTAGAATTTTTGGATTTTGATCTACCTTGGTTTGAATTTCTGTCATTACCTCTACCTCTTATCTCAAGGTTTAGGGCAGAACCAGATCCTGAGGTTTTGCCTGCATCTCTTCGGCGAATCTCCTCAGCCAGAATTAAATCTCGTGTATCATTGTACTTGAGTTTTTCCTTTCCTGTAGAATTGCTTACTGCCATCTTCATTGTCTTCCAACTGTTTGACAAAGAAGCCAAAACGATCAGAGCACGAATCTCATCATCAAAATCAATTTCTACAGACGACAATTGATTTGTGATTTTATTAAATTCATTGAGATGTTGTGCTATTGATGCATTCTCTGCCATCTTCAAATTGAACAATTTCTTAATCAGATGCACCTTATTGTTTGCGAACGACTTTTCATACACACTGGACAAAGCCTTCATCAGATCTGCTGTGGTTTTCTCCTTTACAACATTGTGTGCAACAGACCTAGACAGAGTTAACCTAATAACTCCTAGAACCTGTTTGTCAAGAAGCGCCCATTCCTCAGCCTTCATACTCTCAGGTTTTATCCCCAAAAGAGGTAGATGCAATTTCCTCTCATAGAGATAATCTTCAATCTGCAACCTCCAATACGCAAAGTCTGTGTCATCGAACTTTTCTATTCCAGACGCCTTTCTTGCTTCCTCTGCCATTGTTCCCACTCCAACCTAACCCTAGGCTCTGAAACCAGTTGTAGGAAATTAAATCGAATTCTCAACCTGTGAGAAACAAAAAATAGAGAAAAAACACACGCCAAAGAAAAACAATCACACGCACAAGACAGTATTTACGTGGTTCGACAATATGCCTACGTCCACGGAGTTGCAGGGATATAACTATTATTAGGAAAGAATATAGAGTACAAACCATCGCGGCTACAATATTTTCTCTCTATATATAACACGACAACCACATCACACTAAAAAACCCTAATTACAAAAGGTGGTTCTACAATGAGCTAAACGGGCCCAACAGGTCTTAGTAAATCTCCCATTAAAAAGCCATGCAATATTATTCGGGTCGAGTCATCAAACCGGATCAAACAAAACTAGGCTCCACAAGGCCCAACAGTGGGGATTATCGTGGTTTGGTATATTGCATTGCCTATGTTAGGCATTGTCATCGTTAAAGGCGCAGTGCATTTTGGCTTGGTGTAGTTAGATCCATTGTATCAGTTTGTTTTTCTACTTCAATTTGCACTTCCTCCTGCAATGAACGTAGATAGGGCGATTTTCTTCTCAATAATAGATGAGTTAAATTTGTAGAGTTGTTATTAATTTGAATATTGGCGACTGCTTTGATTTGGCAGGTACAATTACACAATTGTTTGGAGCTGGTGAGAGTGAATATTCTGTGATTATGCTATCAACCCATGCCTTGGCCTCAGTCTCTATAACTCTTTGGTCAACATTCTTCCTGTGGCTAGTGTCATAGTTGTTTCGGTGCCAGACATCATGGTTATTGTCAACCCCTTAGCCCCTTGACTTAACCATGGAGGAATAGGCCTCATGGGTAGGCTTTGCACCCATGAAAGCCTAGGATGAAAGCAGGGAAATCCTGAAGGTTTGGTGGTTCAAACTCTAGGAGCCATGTGAGGAGGTCGCGGGCGAGCTAGACGCGCATCGCGCGGGCACCACGGGCGAGCCAGATGCGTACCGCGAGTGGGCCAGACGCGCACCACGCGCGCACTGTGGGCGAGCCAGACATGCACCGCGTGCGTACCAGATGGGCATCGCGAGCGCACCTGACTTAGGTGGTGCAGATGAAGGCTGAGGGACTTGGAATTTTAATTTATAATTATTTTATTATTCCATTATGTCTCTTCAGACATATTGATGTCTCCTCAAGAAATAATGAAAACGACCCGTATTGCTCTTTAAAGAGGGGGGGGGGGGGGGGGGGGGGGGGTAGGTGACTCAAATGAGGGAGCCACCAAGAGAAGCCTTGACCGCACCAAGGGGGCACCATGGCACGACCTTGGGCGTGCCTAAGACACATGATGCGACTTGAGCACACACACATGGGTTCCACGACATGTGTGGTGTGCACCTCATGGCCGCAACGACATGAGGCATGGTGCGACCTATCCCCTCCCCGCGCAGGCACGAGGGCGTTTAAGCATTGTGCGGTGAGCCAGTTGATGAAACCATGGGCGCAATGCTATAGTCTGATAGCTCCAAGAGATAGCTGACTCGCACCAAGATGCCTACGCATAGCACAGGGGCGTAATGCCCTGTGCACCAAGAGGGATCAGCCATGGGCGCAATGCCATGGCTCGTTGCTATGAAGCTAGTCTGGATCTAATGCACCAGATGCTTGGTCAAATGGTTGGTGCATGTTGTCTGGCTTAGAGGGCCTTGATCAAAGACATGTTGATGGGCACTCGGTCACAAGAGGCACCTTACGGGGGAAGGGCCGACTTGTTAGGGAGACTCACTAGCAGCTTAGTGAGCAAGACCTGAGGATATGGCAGTGCAGCTAGCTAGTGGCAGCTAGCTCAGTGACCAAGTCAAGCCGTCATTTGACCTGCAGTTGGCTGAGGGATGATGGCTAGTGCAAGTGGGTGGCATGTGCAGGCCACTATCTGGGTGGTGGGTGGTTATGCAGGGTAGTTGAGGGCGGTTCTGGCCAGTTGCATAACCACCAAAGTTGGCTCCAAGATTTGAATTGGGAAATTCAAATTTGTAACTGCAACTTGAGTCTTTTAAAAGGGCTCCTGCAGCCTTGAAACAGAGAGAGAGAGTTTTGGGAAAAGGGGTTCCTTCTCGTATGCTTGGGTGAGAGCATTGTATTCTGGTTCAGGAAACAATTTTGTCTTGTAAGAGTGATTAATACAAGTTGGGAAAGGATTCTCGTAACCTCGTGTGTCCCTGTTGCTTTGTTCTTTCTGTGTTTTACTCTGTTTTTCTAAACGCTGGGAAGGAAGGTTGGCTAAGGACGGGTCCTTAGCACTGCATACTCGTGAAAAATTCAGTGAGATATTTAGGGGTGTGACAGTTATCATAACTAGCCTTGAATTAGTCTGGGCAAAGCAGAGATGTAGTAGATAATTGTGAAATATTCTACATGGTAGAGGATTCACTTCTTGGGTAGAAATTAATATGGATTGGCTGGAAATAGAGGAAGGGTGGGGAAGGGGTGGTGTGGTTCGGGGGTTTTCTACACTTTGAGTTGGGCAGTGGAATAATTCATTATCTCCCCCATCATTGGAGAAGTTGCAGACATGTGTTTTTGATTCATGGCTAAAAGAGATGGCCTTGTATGAATAGATTTCAAGCATATGGGATGGAAATGGGACGGAAATGGGACAATAAGCAAATAAGCATCAACCACATAAATCAAATAATTTTTAAGAAACAAAAGACAAAAACAATTCTCAATTTCCAAGAAACACTCAGTTTCACTAACAATTGCTCAACGTTCTCACACTCAAAAATTATTTTTTCTTTTATTGCTGAATATAGAACAATTTTGGGTCTCGTCATTATACCTTTCAAGTTATTATGTATGCACTTCAATTATGTATGCATTAATGACCCATATTTTATCATATGCTTCTCTGATTTAAAGTTTGATTTGGTATCAAATTGGTACCATAGATTAAGAGCCTAAAAAGTGTTTTTAATATTTTTAATACTTGAAATTTTTTATCATTCAAGTATCTAAAATGTTAAAAACGCTTTCTATAATGATTTCCAAGCATACTCTTACTTTTTTTTTTTTATGGTGGATGAAAAAAATCAAGAAATTTTGGGAAAAAAAAATTTGTCCCAACCTTCAACCTATTTCTCGTACATGCAAAACACAAACTTTCTTAAGGTATGTATTGATTTTATTTTTTGTCTTCTAAACTTTTTAATATATTCATATAAAAGGTTTTATATATATGTATTTGAACATTATAATTGAATATAATAAAAATATAATTATAAGAGGGCAACAGGTAAGGTGATGAACAGAAAAGCAGATGTGATGAGATCCAACGGTGATTAATAAGAGGGCATCCAAGTCCGGTCAAATACCATATCAAAGCCCTAAAACCCATCCACCCCTTCCGCCATCGATTCTCTGTTCCTTTGTCTCTCTCGCTGACACTCTCCACTCCTAACTCCTCCCTCATTCTTTCATTCACTTCTGCAACTTCACACCTTTTTTTTTTTTTTTTTTTACATTTATATATACAGAGTAATAATAATATATATAGTATTATATATAAATCAAACCTCAAGGCTAGAGAATTTTCCTAGAATCAGGAATCAAGAATCAAGAATCCAAAGCCTGCGGTTACAATACTTGAATTTGTAGTTTGCTTCTCTTATTTCAATTGTCCGTAGGAAACCCTAAATGTCACGCTCTCTCCCTCCCTTCCTCTCTTCCTGTGGGTGCCAAGTGTTTGTGGTGAAGATCCGATTTCTACTCACTCTTTATCTTATGGATGGCGTTGTTATTCATCCCTACATGTGATACATACAAGCACGGTCAGTTTTACGATTCCCTTTCATCATGTGAATCTCTTTTTATACAATACGTTGTGATGTGATTGCCATGATTCTTGTTACACTCTCTGTTTTCCAGTTTTAGAGGTTTTTCATAGGGCGAATTCCGTTTTTTTCCTTCTTCTTTTTTTCTCTTTGTGGGTGGGAGGCGGGCTTTAAATTAAATAAATTAGTAAAATCTCCTCTTCAAAGGGGTGAATATGGAGTTCGAACCATTGAGCATGGGTAATGAGGTGATTGAATTCGACATGATGGGGATAGGAGATGACGCCGTCGACATTGAGCATCCCGTTGACGAGGACGATCTTCTCGACTCCTCTGCTGGCGCTGTTGCTGTTTGTGCTTCTGCTTCTGCTGGGGAAGTTTACATCCCCGAAGGAGATACTAACCTTGAACCTTACGAGGGTATGGAATTTGAATCCGAAGAGGCTGCCAAGGCCTTCTACAATTCTTATGCTCGCCGTGTTGGGTTTAGTACTCGTGTCAGCATGTCTCGCCGCTCCAGGCGTGATGGAGCCATCATCCAGAGATCATTCGTCTGTGCGAAAGAGGGTTTTCGTGTTGACAAGGAGAAACCTGGCCGCGACGGCAGAGTGAAGCGCCCCCGTGCTGAAACCAGAGTTGGTTGTAAGGCCATGTTGGTGGTTAAGATTCAAGATTCAAGCAGATGGGTTGTCTCTGGGTTTGTCAAGGAACATAACCATGAGCTGGTCCCTCCTGATAAGGTGCATTGTCTCCGCTCTCACCGCCATGTTTCTGGTGCCGCCAAGTCCTTGATTGATACCTTGCAAGGCGCTGGGATTGGACCCAGTGGGATAATGTCTGCTCTTATTAAAGAATATGGTGGAATTAGCAATGTTGGATTCACAGAGCGTGACTGTAGGAATTACATGAGAAGTAGTCGGCAGAGGACCCTTGGAGGGGATACCCAGCTCCTCTTGGACTATCTAAGGAACATGCAAGCTGAGAACCCGGCCTTTGTCTATGCTGTCCAGGGAGATGAAGATCAGTGCATGAGCAACATCTTCTGGGCTGACCCAAAGGCAAGGATGAACTACACTTACTTTGGTGATACAGTTACCTTTGACACAACATACAGGTCAAACCGGTATCGGTTGCCCTTTGCACCCTTTACAGGAGTGAACCATCATGGACAGCCTGTGTTGTTTGGCTGTGCCCTCCTAATAAATGAATCTGAAGCATCATTTGTTTGGCTATTTAAAACATGGCTTGCGGCAATGTCTGGTCGTCCTCCAGTCTCAATCACTACCGATCATGATCGAGTGATTCGATTGGCCGTTACACAGGTTTTTCCAGTGACCCGTCACCGTTTCTGCAAGTGGCACATCTTTAAGGAATGCCAAGAGAAGTTATCCCATGTGCTTTCCGGACATCCGAATTTTGAAGCAGAACTCCATAAATGTGTAAACCTGACTGAGTCCATTGAAGAGTTTGAATCTTGTTGGTTTTCCCTAATTGATAGATATTACCTCAGGGAACATGAGTGGCTTCAAACAGTTTTTTCTGATCGCCGGCAGTGGGTCCCTGTATACTTGAGGGACACTTTCTTTGCAGAAATGTCCATAACACAACGCAGCGATAGCATGAACTCCTACTTTGATGGGTATGTGAATGCATCAACAACTCTGCAGCTTTTTGTCAAGCAGTATGAGAAGGCTTTGGAAAGTCGCTATGAGAAAGAAGTTAAAGCAGATTATGATACGATTAATACTAGCCCCAGTCTAAAGACCCCATCACCGATGGAGAAACAGGCAGCTGAACTCTACACAAGGAAACTATTTATGAAATTTCAAGAGGAGCTAGTTGAGACTCTTACTTTCTTGGCGACCAAAGTTGAGGATCAGGATGCAATCAGTATCTATCGAGTAGCTAAATTTGGGGAAAGCCATAAAGCTTACTTTGTTAGATTTAATGTTCGAGAGATGAAAGCAACTTGTAGCTGCCAGATGTTTGAGTTCTCTGGCCTACTTTGTAGACATATATTGACAGTCTTCAGGGTGACCAATGTCCTCACTCTACCATCTCGCTATGTTTTGAAGCGATGGACGAGAAATGCCAAGAGTGGCGTCATATTGGAGGAACGAGCCAATGATTTGTTGAATAGTTCCCGAGAATCTCTTACTGTGCGATATAACAATCTTCGTCATGAGGCCCTTAAGTATGTAGATGAAGGTGTGAAAACCATAGACATCTACAATGTGGCAGCGGCTGCTTTACAAGAGGCAGCAGATAAAGTTGCTCTTGCAAAAAAGAATGGTGGGAGAATAGCTAATGTCAATGGAGCTGGCAGAGAAGACCGCACTACTCAGGGAAATCATGCTAGTGCTTCCTTTGGGGATCATCAATGGGGTTTAGAGCAATCTCCATCTATGGTCAGTTTTTACATTATTTAGTTTAAAGTGCTTTCTAATTTCTTTTCATGCAATAGTCGGATTTAGTGTAATCTCCATCTATGTTCAGTTTTTCTGTTATTTAGTTTAAATTGCTTTCTAATTTCTTTTCATACAATAGTAACTCCTAATTTCTTTCTCTTGTTGTAGTATTTGTTTTTTTTATTATTATTTTTATTTATTTATTTCTTGTTTTAGTAGGGTCTTCATATTTGGATTTTTCTAACGTACTTTGATTTTTCTTAAATGTATGTGTAGCATTTTTAATCATAGAATTACATGAATCATAACCTTACATAATTTGCTAATCACATTAGTGGAGATTGTGATAATTGGGGGCTTTTATTTTTGTGATAAGCGAACAAGAATATATAAAAGACGCCAATCAAAGAGCGGGGGGTGCAGCCCAAGTACACAGGAGGTGTACAAATTAATAATTTAGGATTCTAGGCTTTGTAGTTGTTTGGAAGTGTTTACAGGTTCCTTATATGTTTCAGTTGATTTCCCATTAAATGGCAAAGGGTATTTTTTGGCTTTCTGCTATTTATGCTCTGAATGCCATTTCATGAGAAAGGAGTTCTGGGTTGAGTTATCAAATATTATTTAGGTTAACTTTTCTGATGTGGTGCATATGAGGAGATTTTAATATTATTTGAAGGGTTTCACAAATAGTTATGAGGTTCTAGGCTCACTTTCAACATTAGAGATTTTGATGGTTTTACTAGAGAATCTAAATTAGATTCAAGATGATGCTATAGTTTTTTCGAAAGCCAATTCATCTTAAGCTTATTTTGTTTGTTCTAGGTGCACATTAGGCCTCAAGTTAAATTTAGAGGGGGGAGGGGGGGGGGGGGAAGCAATCTCCCAAGGGAAAATGACATTTTATGGCACAAGGTCATATTGTGTATCTATAGATCACTCAATGGTTAGGATGCTATTAGTGTTGTCAAATAGTGAACTATTATCCTTGAAAAGTTTTAGTAAAGGTTTTTTCAGATTTTACTTGTTTTTTCATTTGCTTTCCTATGAGGGATGGTACAAATATCCATTTCTAAGGATGATACTCAGTGTCGTGGTTGTCCTTTTAGTTGTTGACTTCCAAATTTGTTCAGGGTTGCAAGGGCTATGGAGTGTTTTTATCTTATCCATTTAAGTCCCTTCATCCTTTTCCCTTTCTTGGCATTTAATTATCATTATAACCCTTTTTGTCAAGATATTGAGGAGCTTACTACTCTCGAATCCTCTTTGTCTTATGTGTACCTCCTGCTTAGCTTCTTAAATGTGGAGGGTATGGTATTTTGGCTCCCTTAAATTTTTATCTTAGCTCTCTATTTAGAGACCTTTTAGTTTCTAACAACTTTATTTCTTTTAGTTTGGTTCTCATAAAATAAAAAGAAAAAAAATTCTTTTAGTTTGGCTAATAGGAAGGTCAATACCATGATATGCTATAGGTGAGGAAGTTGTACGAAATTCCTAGTCTAAATTAGTGTTTGTGTTTGGAGAATGGAGAAGGAATTGATCATCTCTTTCTACATTACTTGAGCCTTGGGACTTCAACATAAGTGTGTTCAATCTTGTTGGGATTGATTGACTGCCCCATGATAGTGTGGTGGAAATGATGATCATCTTCTTTGAGGATTTTGGAGGTCATCTTAGAGGTGGAGTTCTTTGGCAAGTAGCTAGTCACTCTTTGATTTGGTTCATCTAGAAGAAGAAAAGCTTTAGGATTTTTGAGAAAATAAAGAGGTCATTGGAGAATTTATGAGATTCAATTATATATATGTATATTTCCATTTCTTTTTAATCCTCTATTATTGATGCCTTTGTAGACGCTTCTTTGTGTATACTCCCTGTATGCTGTGTGGCTTTTTGCTGCTTCTTAATCTATTGCTTGCTTATTTATCAAAAAAAAAAAAAAAATGTTGGACTAAAAACATGTTTGCAGTGCAAAAAGTTTAGTTAGGGAGAGATTTTGTTTAAACACTACCTTTAGTGGATTTAAAAAAGTTAAGTATTGATTGTTGCTCATTAGAAAACCTTGGACAGCTAGGGATAGGAGATGCTCTCAAAGATCATTGTGGTGTATTAAGAAACTTTCAACTATAAGGGACACGAGGCATTCTTAGAGATCATTTTGGTATAATGTTGGAAGCTTTTTCTATACCTACTTAAAAAGAAGTTTAGCCATTGAGGAAAAGATATTGACACTCTTGGAGGGTCTCTTACAAGCAAAAGCCATGTGTCTTTCTAATTTGTGTAGAGAGTGACCTGACTTGTCATCTCACGTGTATCTAAAAAAAGGAGAGGTTTATGGGAGTTCACTAAATTGTTTAATAGCCAACGAATTGAGATGTTCATTATCTTAGGATTTATGCTTAGCTAATCAACTTGTAGACCTTTTAGCTAAATGTGGAGCAAAGTATTTGGTTTCATTTGTCCAGGATTCTTTTACCACCTTTGAATTAGTATAACAAGTTTTTTGGATTTACTTTTATTTTTATTTTTAATAGCTTACTTAGAACTAAGCTAATCAACAAAGCATATCATGGTCAATGAATGATTATCAATGTATTCTTTGAACCATTCAAAAAATATACTCATAAAAGAAGATTTGATTGCTTGGTTTGATTGTTCAATATCTTCAAATGACTTTCCATTGCTTTTTTTCCATAATGTCCAAAACAATTGCAAGGGATTGACTCTTCAAGTTTTTCTCTGTTTCTTTCCCATGAATGCTCCATGCTAACTCAAAAGTGTTCCTCTTACCGTAGAGTGCATTACTAAAGCCCCCAATAAACAAAGAGAAAAGCAACTACCACAGAATGGTTGTTTTAGTGCAATGAAGGAGCATATGATCTACCAATTCTTCCACATCTTTGCATATAAAGGATCTATTTGACATTATCCATTTCCTCCTTTGGAGTTGATCTATTGTCAAAATCTTTCCTCAAGTAGCTTTCCATGCAAAGATTCCCACTTCTATAGGAATTCAGAGGTTCCAAACTATGCTTGTAGGAACATGCTTTCTTTTTCCTTGTGGTAGGAAGTACAAAGATTTAATAGACAACTTGCCACACTTAGATTTCTTCCAACCCATTCTATCATCCTCATCTCTCTTGATTGAACCTATTTGCCATCTTTGTAATAAGGTCATCACTCTTTTAAGCCCCCAACCATGGAATTGTCTTGAGAAGTAGGGACTCTACCTTCCTCCCTCCCAAACTTGCTCCCACTCCTCTACTGCCCATAAATCTTTGGTGGTGGATATGGAGAATAATGTTAAAAGTATATCGCATTTCATAGTTGATAATGGAAGAAGGATTCAATTTTGGAATGAAGAAGGATGTAGAGAGCTAAGACTCTTCCAAATATAGCTCTCTACATCCTTCTTCATTCCAAAATTGAATCCTTCTTCCATTATCAACTATGAAATGCGATATACTTTTAAAGCTCTCCTAGTCATTTCTAATTACCTTCCACAACCCTACCCTATAACCATCCCTCACACCCCTTAAGTGTCATCCTCCCCTTCACCAAAATTTTCTACTATAATCCATTTCTAAAGGGATTCTCTCTTAGTTACTTATCTCCAACTCCCCTTGCTAAGGAGAGCCTTGCTTGGAGTGAAGGGATTTCTAATACTAACTCCCCCATTCTTTTTATCTGAGCAAATGATAGATTAATTTAGCAGATGAAGTTTTTTCACAAGCACACCCTTACCATAGAGGAAATTTCTTTGAATCTTCTCCAATTTTAAGCTCATCATTTTTGAAATGATAAAACTATTGCATGAAGTAAATTGGTAGACTAGACAACTTAGGGTCTGTTTGGTTGCTGTTTTTGAAAACTATTCTAGAAAACAGTTTTTAAGAACAGTTTTTTGTATTTTTGAAAAAAGAAAAATTTATTTTGGGAACTGAATTCTGGAAAACAATTTTGTTATAAAAAAACATGTTTTATTGAGTTAATAAAAAAGGTTTTTAGAATAAGTAAAACAAAAAACATGTTTGAAAGTTATTTTTTAATTAATAAAGTGTTTTCTTATATTAACTTGATATTATAAATATATAAATAATTTTCATATGCATAATTCAGTTAAATTAAAAAAAATTATTTCATTTTGAAATTTTTGTACTAGTTATAATTTTCTTAAACAAAGGATGATTTTGTAACTATGTGTAAGTATATTAATTTCAATAATTTAAGGAAGAAGAAAGTGTTTGCAGGTGGAAGTGGGGTGTGGTGGTTAGGTGGAGCTCACTTTTGTGGCAACACAAAAAACTAGGAAAACACAAAAAGAAGAAAGAGAAAATACGAAAAACAATCTATTTTGTGAATAGTGAAAAATACAATGAAAGCATCTTTTTATTGTTCTCAAAAAAATGGTTTTTGAGAACACGGAAAATACAAAAAACAAAAACACACCTCTTTCCCCAAACAAGTTTTTTGTGTGTTTTATTTTCAAGAATAGAAAACAATTTCTGAAAACAGGAACCAAACAAACCCTTACTTTTTATTAAAGTAAGTGTTCTTCATTTTGAGAGGTTTCTCTTCCATGCAACAAACTTTCTTTGAAATTTCTCATCTACCACATCCAGACTCTCGTTGTTTTGTGAGGGGCTTCCAAAGGCAAGCCTTCTCTGAAATCTCTTATCCACAAATTTTTGGCTTATTCATCATTTGTAACCTTTTTAGGTATATGACTTGTTTCTTTATTTTATTTTATTTTATTTTTTGTGAAGCTGCATAGTCATACTTCTCTTCATTTTTGGGTGAGCTTTTGTATAGTTTGGAAGGATTTCTCGTCCTTTTTATTTATCAGTTTAATGCAATGAATTGTCTTAGAAGATAAGCAAAGCTGGTAAAAGCAATACTGTGAAATCTATCTTGGCCCACTTTGGCTGTTCTGACATATTGCCATTAGTCCAACTAGGATCAGAGATTTTGACAGAATCTTTATTGCATTCTTGTTTATGTTGTGGACCATACCCAGCCATTAAAAATATTTTAGGCTTCTTTTTCCTGTGAACTGTCCCTGCTGCTGAAGCTATATTCTCTCACATAGCAAGCTTATGTGATTTCATTTCCAAGTGGATTGCTCCATTCAACATTGAGACATGCTTGGAAACTCCTTGCTAGATTGCATCACAGTAGATATGCCATGATTACTCTTAGAATGCTCCATTCTAACCTTCCTCAACTTGAAATCCACCATCTAAACCCATGAGAATTTGGAATAGCCAGAGAATAGCTTCACAAAAATTGCCTTGGGTGAGGCCTTCTTTGTATACTGCCGGTGTACTTAGGGAGCGCCCCCTTTTTTGGCGTGTTCTAATATGATTTCGTCTCTTGGTTTATCAAAAAAAAAAAATAGCTTCACAAAATGTTTGCAAGCCTCATTCCACTTTGCATCAGCTTTGCAATGATGTGTAGATGCTTTGCATAGCTCATGCGACCTTTGGCAGCTCAAGAGCACCAGAGTTTCACTCACTGGTGAAGTTGGCAGGGCTGATGCAAGTTTTGGAATGCACCTTGCTTCTCACCTGTGGAATGCATCTGGCAGCTTCCTGGTGAAGTTGGCAGGCCCATTGTGAAGTTATCAAGGGTCTTCTGAAATGTGGACTGCAGCAAGGCCTTTTTGAATCAAGTTAGAATGGAGTTAGTAACACATGTTGCAAGACCATTGCTAACCTTTTTTTTTTATAAGCAAATAGACAATTTATTGAAAGAGTGCCAATGAAAGGGGGCACACCCAAAGTATACACAAAAAAACAAAACAAAAAAACCAACAAGTATCTATATAAAATAATAAAATAAAATAAAAATAAATAAAAATAAAAATAAATAAAAAAACCAGCCTCAAAACCAAATTATCTACAACTAAGACTATCTATGAAGGCCAACAGTGAGAAATTTCCCATTTCTAATGAAATTTTTTTATCAATCAAAGAGGGAATTAATGAAACTCTCCTTTAACCTCTAATATGCAAGTTCTTCTCTATTAAAGATTATGCGATTCCGCTCTTTCTAAATACACTAAAACAAGCAAAGAGGCATCATTTGCCAAACATGGCGACTTGAATGTCCTTTTGGTGGGTAATGAGACAACGATTCTTTTTTGGGAAGACTTGTGGTGGGGGGAACAACCTTTGGCTTCTCAATTCCCAAATCTCTATAGGGTCACATCAGCTTAATACACCCTTGTTTCATCTATGCTTGAATTTTCTTCTCCTTCATCTTGGAACCTTTACTTTCAAAAAAACCTCATTGATTTGGAGATAGAAGATCTTGAAAGTCTCATGTCTATTCTAACCATGTTAAGCTATCACTGTCTTCCCCGGATGTGAAAGTTTGGTCTTTATTGCCCTTTAACTTATTTTCAGTCAAGTCTTTCTTCTTAGGTTTATCTAATAAATCATCTCAAGTCCTCTTTCCTCCTGTAATTTTCATATGAAAATCAAAATCTCCATCAAAGGTCAAGATATTTACTTGCTTAGTGGTTAACAAGAAGGTTAATACTGACAACTTGCTTTAGGTGAGAAGGTGTTTGCTCTCTTTGTTGAGCAATGGAGAATCGATGGATTGGCTTTTTTTAACATTGCCCAATGAATTTCGAGTTATGACACAAACTATTTGGACTAGCTAGTTTTGCTTGGGTTCCTCCTAGAAATATTAGTGACATCTTGATTATTTCTTTTAAGGGTTTGGAGAACACTTTTAAAAGCAAAATGCTATGGAAAATTGTTTGTCTTTCATTGATATGGATAGTTTGGAAGGAAAAAAACACAAGGATCTTTGAGGACTAGTGGAGGTTTATCGAAATGATGTGGGATCTAGTCTACGTCCATTCATCATTTTGGGCTTCTATCACTACAGCTTTCCAGGGCATTCATCTTAACATAATTCAACTTGATTGGATATCAACATGTACATCCAAAAGGAGTTATTTGTTATGTATTTTGGGGAGTATTACTTTTCCTTTATTTTGGTTAGGTTTTGTATTCAGGGAAGGATTTCTCGTCCAACTCTTATACCTTCATTTTAAATGAAAATATGTTTGTTTATTATCAAAGAAAAAAAAAAAAAACCTTAAACTTTCACTCAAGAAGCAGATTTCTCACTGTAGTTGGAAACACTTAATTCTGACCTAAAATTAATAAAAGGAACATCCATAACATCTTTTTCTGACACAATGAATCAAAATGTAATCAACCGATTCTTCACTTTCTTTGCAAAAACTACATCTATTAACCATGTCTATAGTTGAGATTTTACCTTGAAGTTGATTCCCAAGTGAAAAAACAAGATCTCATAAGAGGCTCAAGATCCCCAAATTTCTTTGGCTTGGAAGTTCACTCTAGATTCAGCACACAGAAAACTATAGAATGACTTTACACTGAAGACTCCCTTCCTTTCCTCCTTCCAAACTAAGATTCTTCCCCGTTATCTTGCACTTTCACTATATAAATAAGCTTGAAAAATTGGGACATCCCCTCCATTTCCAAATCTTAGAAGGGTCTTCTTAAATGCACCTACCACTAGCCTTCACTACCTCTACCTTCCCACATGTTGGCAACACTAGCATTCTTATGAGAAGTTAGATTGAACAACCAAGGAAAGCTTCTTTCAAATAGATTTCCCCCACCCACTTATTCTACCAAAATTTTGTTCATCTACCATTTTTAACCTGAGCAACTATCTTGTGGTTGAATTCCCCCATCCTTTCCAAAGACTTATATCAAAAGTTCCTCACCTCACAAGTGTTCCACCCCCTAGTGAGTTCCTTAAAATTTCCTTGGGTGATCTTCCTCCAAGAGCATTCTTGTTCAAGGGGCAAACCTCCATAAACATTTACTAAGCAGGGCTCAATTAAGAACCTCCAATCTTCTAATGTCCAAACCTCCAGACTTCTTATTTTTAAAACTTGGTCCAACTCACTAAATACATTTTATTAGCTTCCTAAAGAGTTCCCCACAAAAAATTTCTTTAAATCTTTTCTAATTTGAACCTCACTTTCTTAGGTATAGCAAATAGGAAAATAAAATAGATTGTTAAGCTCAAGAGAGTGCTCTTTAAAAGAAATAATCTTTCTCCTTTTGACAAATATTATTTCTTCCAAGAAGTTAATCTTTTATTGAACCTCTCATACAATCCTACACTACATAGAGCTTACGAGGTGCTCCCAAGGGTAAACCAAGATAAGAAGCAGGAAACCTCCCAACCTTTCACCCAAGCAAAGATGCTAGTCTACCCACATCCTCCACTTCCCCAACTAGAATGGGTTCACTTTTTTGTAGCTTAATTTTTAGACCTGACACATCCTCACAAAAAAAAAAAAAAAAAATAGGATTGCTTACCTCAAGCCCCTAGAAGTCTCTAAAAGAACTATGAAGAGGAACCATTGACAAAGACTGACATCCTTATAGTAGAAATGAAAAAATGAATTCACTCTCTCTACTTCAAACCGAAGCCCATCTTTTCCATCACAGATAGGAGAAGTTCCAATCAACATGGTCATAAGCCTTTTTTATATCCAAGTTGCAAACTAAACCAGCACTAGAGCTTCTCTTCCTCGAGTCAATCACCTCACTTGCAATTGGGACTGCATCAAGAATCTGTCTACTCCGCACAAAGGCATTCTGGTATTCCAACACCACCTTTCCAACTATCCTCTTTAGCTTGTTCGCTATTATTTTTGCTAGAAGCTTATAAAGGCTGCCCATTAGGCTAATTGGCCTAAAATCCTTATATCTTCCATCCCTTCCTTCTTAGGAATAAGAGCCAATAAAGTAGCATTGAGGTGCAAACAAAGAACAACTTCGTGTAAAATTCCTCGAACAGTTGCATCACCTTCCTACCCACTATAGGCCAGGAATTCCAAAATGCTAATAAGAAGGCATCTGGCCTTGGTGCTTTATCACCATCTAAATCAGAGAGAGTAGACAAAAATACCTCCTCCTCCAAGAATGGGCCTCTAGAAGATTCTATCTAAAGCTTCTGTACCTTTGAAAAGATCCACTTCTAGATCCGGTCTCTTTACTTGAGGATTTTCAAACACTGACTTAAAAGAAGTAGCAATACCACCATTGAGCTCCTCCTCTTCTTCTATCTTAATCCCGTTAACTTTGAGACTGCTGATGAGATTGCCAATCCGATGTGCATTAACTTTGAGACTTCACCATGAGGCAGCACTATACACTTGAACTGAGTCAATGTGACACATAACTTGGAACAGGTGATTTCTTGTGGTTATCTTAAATAAAGGTATCTTGTGGATGGTTTGGTCTCTGTGAATATGGTTGCAAATCAGGTGTCTCAGTTCAATGAATCTGATCCCCTTTTCCAAAAGCTAGTTGTTGAGATCCGGAGTGTAACAAAATGGGTTGATCCACCTGAAGCAAAGGCTGATTCTTTCTGATTTACTTTTGCATTTCTTTTCAGACCCTCACTACCTTCATTTCCAAGATAGTCCTCAGCATCTTGCATTTCTATATGACCAAGCGTCAGCTTCGTATCAGAGCCAAAGAGCTAAAGAATCTTATTGCAAAATTGTTGCTGAAAGTTTCTCTGATAGTGAGTAAAACACATTGATCAACACCATATATTATGATGAAGGAGGTCACAATTGAAACTAAAGGAGATCCCTATGGTCAAAGACAGGGTTAAATAGATAAAATCTTCAATTGTTGCTTTAAGCAGGAAATGAGGGGACTTCCTGATGCTGCCTGGCCAACAATCAGCAACATGAAGTTGTTCGCAACAACTGTTCAACTTGAAAGTAAGAGAGTGAGCAAAAAAGAGAAAAAACAGACTCAATTGCTAATAAGAACATATATTGAAAGCTAAGGATAATAATTTCTACAAATTCTAAAACATAAGGAATTATCTGGCCATTGGAAACTAATCTAAATTGGAGATGTATCTCTATTGCTACAAAAACTCTTCATGCCAGGCTGCATTGCACTCAAAAGAGATTCTATTTTAATATCTGATTCTAAGTATCATAGATAATGTACAAAGATACTGATTTCGCCAAGTTTGTTATCTTCATTCCATAGTGACCTGAATGCTTTCCCCTGTGGATTACAAAATTTGAAAATTTTATTGTGGTAGAATAATTCTTCAAATGTTTGCTCGCCTCCATTTAATATTGAATGTTTCTCCAATTTGTATTCTTTTCATATCTAAATTTTATGCTGCTTAATGTTTGCCTACTTGAAATGTATGCATTGTTAGTGCCTGTGGAATGTAGTGTTTACAATTTGGTACACTAGAGCTGCTTTCATTTTGTTTTTGGTTTACTAAATGTGTTTTTGTATAATGATAAAACCATATTTCTTTTACAATGGTTTTAAACAAATGCATACATTTAATATAGGATGACCAAGACAGGAAAATCCGGAAACTATCACGTCAGCTGGAAAATCCAGACACCATTTAATATATGTTGTCTTCATTCCATAGTGACCTGAATGCTTTCCCCTGTGGATTACAAAATTTGAAAATTTTATTGTGGTAGAATAATTCTTCAAATGTTTGCTCGCCTCCATTTAATATTGAATGTTTCTCCAATTTGTATTCTTTTCATATCTAAATTTTATGCTGCTTAATGTTTGCCTACTTGAAATTAAACAAATGCATACATTTAATATAGGATGACCAAGACAGGAAAATCCAGAAACTATCACGTCAGCTGGAACGCGCACGGCGAAAATGTGAAGTATATCGGGCCAACTTGCTCTCGGTTTTGAAAGATATTGAAGAGCAGAAACTGCAGCTTTCAGTTAAAGTTCAGAACATTAAGTTAGGGATGAAAGACTGAGATGCAAGTGGGAAGAAGGGTAATGGGTGTCCCTTTCCGCAGGGTTCTCTCTACTTGGTTGTAAATAGTTAAGTGCACGGGGGAAATGTAATTTTTGCCCATAAGTAGAGGTGTTTTTTTACCTTTGTTGCAGTTCCCCTAACAGGGTTCTGTACTTGGCTCTAGATAATTTTAGTCTATGAGTGAAATGTAATTTGTTGCCCATAAATGGAGGTGTTTTTCACTCAAATATCTTCTGTTGCAGGTGTTTCTCCTCCATATGCTCCTACAAGTTACTCTCCTGTATAATTGATTAGGAGAATTGTGTTTTTCAAACCCCCCAACCACACCTATCCAGGTCTCTGCCTTTGGTAGGGGGTGGAAGTTCCAGACACCACCGTGCTTGTTAGGAGTCTTCGGTTAACTACTCTTAATCTAGTGCAATGGCAAAGCATGGCGCTTTAAAATCACATACTTGTAGCTGTAGGTTGTGATGAGTCCGTTTTTACCTTCAATCACCCCTCAACCTGTCATGTACTGTGGCAGTCAAGGTACCGTACCGCCCTTCTTAAAACTCAAAGAGTTATCATCTTTTTTATATAAGGATTAATATCATTTTTATTTTTGAAAGGAGAAAACCAGAAGTGCATCCAAATGACACCTAGCATATCCAGTTATCAGTAATTCCCTCAATCACTCGAGGAAATGACAGAGAACATCAATTTATGCCTGCAAAGAAGCTGCTACTTGTGTATTGTCAAAATGGGAATTTCCAAAAGCATGCTTTAACTCACATAGTTTTGAGCTTCAATTTCATTAATCAATAAAATCAAACAAGGGATATCATTACATAAAAAGAGATGAGATGTGGATGAACAAGTGAGATCCACAATGCAAGTCTTGACATCTGTTCAAAGAATTTTTAACTGAAGATCGGCGTGGCCAACTCTTGCTTTGTGCTTTTCAAATAGATCATTAAGTGCCTCAACAAACTGACCATGTACTTCAATGACCTGCATGAATGACAAATAAAATAACAAATACTAAGTAAATTCATCCCTAGATCTTTTTGGCCCATAAATTTGTATGTTTGAAAGAAGCTTTACAGACAAAAATGAAAAACATACTAAAAGCTTTATCTATGCTGAATAAGACATACAATTTTGACATAATGCAATCATAGTTGTCACTTTACATAAAAGCTTGTCTAGTTTTTAATAGAAAGTTCAGTTAGCTTAGTATTGCTTTTGCATGAAAATACAAATAGACAGACTGTACAATATAATCCAAGTAGTTCACAACTTTGAATGAATTCAAGACATATTAGATGCAAGTCAACCTTATTAACAATTAGAGAATCCTCTTCACCCTGAAACTGCCTTCTTTCAGTAGTCAATTAAAGAAGAGCATTTGGATGATCAACACAAACATGAGTTGCTCCTCTTTAACAAGAAATATCAAAACAATATTCTAACACATGAATTCACAAGATTAGTTGTGGAAGCATCCTTGAACAAATATATAAATTAAATATTTAGACAGTTGTAAGCATCCATACCTCTTCCACAGTAGGTTGCACATTTTTCTTAACCTCAATCGGTCTACCCACCACCACATCCATTGGATGTCGGTAGGGTAAAGGAGATCTGCATAAGAAAAGCACCATGAGATACGACTCTAAAGAGATCTAGAAAACTATCATTTACATGTTCAAAAAATCCAGAAATTGCTTAGAGACTCTAATCAGCAAGATTTCCAGGTTCAGATGTGGATTAACCAAAACTGTTCCTCAGCATTTTAACATCTTAGAGCAGCTCAAAACCATCCACAAGATTAGATCAAGACATAGTTTTCCCTTTCTTTTTTTTTCTTTTTTTTTTCTTTTTTTCCTTTTTTCCTATTGAAGAAAAGAAATAACTCTAGATGCAGAAAATAAAGGTTTCTTATTAAAATAAGTAAATGAAAGAGAGACGATTTTATGCATACCCAAATATTCCCCAAAAGAAAATGGGGGTAAACTTGATAGCTCTAGAAAATTGCAGGTACAAGTTCCCACCAGGTTTCCACCACTTATAGACGCGAGACTGTAGTACAATAATGAAAAGAAACGATTTATTTAACCTTTTTGGGAGCAAAATGCATAATAAGCATCAATAACAGGACTTGATTCAGTTCAATCCAGGTCAAATCAACAAAGCCTTAATGCCAATTACTTGGATCAGCCAGATGAATCCTTTTCATCATTTAGCTCTAAGGTTATATCCTCCATTAAATCCTCAGCATTGTGCTTTCTCTCACTGCCTCAACTGATGTTCAATTTAGATGATGAAGAAGAAATAAATGAAATATAAGACTGACTAGCAGTTTTAAGATCATATAAAGGATTAAATGTGAAAGCTCATGAGAAAGCTACAAAGAACTAATTCCAAGAGTCAACAGACCTTAAGCACTGGTATAAACATTTAGAATAAAGTTTGAAATTAACAAATGTAAAATAGACACAACTGAAAAATCAGGCTAGACCCAGTCGGCTATGCAGATGGCCAAATACCTGGTGGGGAAGAAAACAAATACCTGACCAAAGCAGAAAACTGGAACCAAGGGCCGTCCCATCTCCATGGCTATGCGAACAAATCCTTTTCTTGACTTGAGGAAGGCAACCTACAACAAATAAAAAAAGATGCCTGTTTCAGCTCCTCAGGTTGGACTGTTCCTCACCTACCTTTCAGGCTTTTCCCATGTTAAACCCAGGTCCCAATCCCTAGAAGCAACAGGCAGTATAGCCCCTGTATGCTGCAGGCTGTAGACTGAACTGCCCCTATGGGATGCTAACCAGGTAAAGGAAAAAGAGAGGAAAAAATAAATAAATAAGTCATCTGTTTGTAATATACTGTTCATGGATTAAATAGCCAAGATTTGAGTGCCAAATTCTAGATTGCTCACAGGCAAGATGGTGAAGGGTTGGGATAAAAAAACTTCTGACATTTGATTGGGTCATCTAGAGAACTTATCACTGGTGATAAGTAGGAGCCTAAAATTTTAGAAACTGTTATTATTATTATTATAATAATAATAATAATAATAATAATAATAATAATAATAATATTGGTTTATTATGTTATATAACTTATTTGATTATTAAATGTTCAATTAATTGGCTATTGTAAGGCTCAATAAGCCCTTTCTTACGTGATGAATTGTTGACACAGTCCTACATTTTGTCTCTGTGGACCTCAAATATTCTGTCATTCATCATTACTAGTGATCATGTAGTGACCTTTGTGAATTTATATTTTTTAATAAGCACATGGAGATTATACATAAATAAAGAAGGAATTTACAAAAGGAGATACGACGAAGTTGCACCAAAGTACATAGGAGGTATAGAAGGGGTGCCGACCAAAAAAGCAAAAAAAAAGAAGGATCTCTGAACCAACCCTTAACCGCTAAGAACCTAACCAATCAACAAAATCTAATATTGATATTGAAGTTGTTGCTATACTATGCCTAAAACAATCCCAAAAACTTATACATAAAAAAGGTAACCTAAAAACTTGTACATTAAAAAAAAAAAAAAAAATTAAGTGCTAGCTTTCAATGCTCCACATTTTCAAATGCCCTCTGAATTCTCTCTAGCATAATTGTCTAAAATAAACACAAAAAGAACCTCGTCCATGCTCTCTTCTACCTCTTCCCAACACAGGACCCATGCCAACTAAACAACATTGGTCTTGTCTTGTAAAGGAGTGGTTCACCCACTAAATCCCAAACACAAAGAAGACCAAATGCCACAACATTTCTAATAGAGTCATAGTGTAAGAGAATATGATCAACAAATTCTTCTTCCCTCTCTATTTATTGATATATATATTATAAACAAAAGATGTATTAAATATGAATAAGAAGTACAAGAGAAAGATGAGAAATTCTTCCCATAATTACAAAAAAAAATTGATTAAAACATGATTGGATCCCTCCACTATACAAGGAAATCTATAAAAAATGGATTAGACCACACAAGAATATACATGGATATCATCTTCTCAAATTGGACTAAGCTCCTCCCATTGTTGATCAAACCCTTTTGATCCACATGTTAAATGTCAATTAAGCAAAATAACATTCAGAGGAATGCCTTTAAAAGCGTTGGTACAAGCAACCTAAAAAAGAGGAATATAAGTGAAGTAGTTCTCAAGGCATCTCTAACATTTTCCACTTATTCTTAAAAATCCTAACATTTCTCTCTTGCCACACAATTCAAAGCAATGTGTCACAGGGACTTACCTCTAATGGAACTTCCTAAACCCATGCATAATACAATCATGTCGCATATACTGCTAGGCTCAACCCAATCCCTCCTAGTTTGTCTAAAGAGACTGTGTCATAACACAAAAGCTATTGAATAGTGTGGAAAGAGATGATTAATTATCTCTCCACTCCTCACAAATAAGATGCACCAATTAGGATTAAAGGATTTGAAAGGTCTTCTCAACTTTACCATGCTATTGGTATTTGCATTCTCATGTATCATTCTTCAAACAAAGGCCTTGACCTTAGATAATACTTTAGATTTCTATAAAAATTTGTTTGGAGTGAAAGGAACTAAATCCGATGCATTAGACAAAGTCATGAAGAATGCTTTTACCAAGAACAAGTCTGAAAAAGATAATGACCGAGCTCTTGCATCTAGAATGGATGGAGACAAATGCATGCGAGTGAGCGAGAATACGAGTCTTTCAAGGTCTTCAAACTCTAAATCAGTATTGCGACTGAAATTAAGGTTCCAAGGAAAAAAGAAAAAAAAAAGAGTGTTGCTAAGTATACCTAATATGAAGAGATTTTTAACTTTGACAATTCTATAAAGACTTGAAAATTGTAAACATAAAGGTCGATCCCCCAAAAACAAATGTTCCCCAAAAAACAAATTATTACCCCATCACCCACCACAAAGTGCATGTATGTAGAAAAAATTTAGAAAACTCTAGCAACAGCTTTCTAAGAGCATTGATGTGACCATTTGACTAGAATGTTAGCGTTCCATTTATTAGAATATATCCCATAAATACTCAAAATAACCTAATACCAAAAGACAAAACTGTCTCCAATGAACTTTTAAAGCCACTTCCCTAAAAAAGCACAATTCCTCAAAGAAATTTTCCCAAACACCAAACCTCCTAACTCCTTAGGCTTACACACTAGGTTCTGATTGATAAAATGATCTTTTTTGCGCTCCCTAACCCTTAACTCTTTTTTTCAATTATTTAATTTTTGACATTATTGATGGTGGAATCTTGATAAAAGATAAGAAATAGTTAGGGATGTAAGACAAGTATGGAACCTTTTTTCCACCCATCCAATCTCCTTGAAAATCTTCTTCACTCTTACACATTAAACATTTGTTTTTAAAGACAAACCTTTTTTTTCAACTAAAGTTAGAATCCTTTCCTACAACTTCCCGTGCAAAAACACCGTTCTCATCTAAATCCACACGATCCAAACATTAGTTGACTAATCCTCTTGGTGCCAAAAGGGAATAGAAAGCTTTAGCAAAGAATTTTCCCCTTCTTTCTAGATGGTCCAAAATAAGAACAAGGGAATAGCTCTCCAAGCTTTCTTCCTTTTCTTCTTGACAAAAGATTCATGTCACCTTAAAAGGGCCTCTTTTACAGAGTAGTGTATCACCCATTCAATTCCAAAAAGCACAAAAACAAGATGTCACAACATGCCACAACATAACTACTCTTGAACAATGAAGGAAGATATGATCAATTGTTTCTTTGTCGTTTTTACACAAATAGCATCTATTTAGGATTCTCCATCCACTTCTTTTAAACTGGTCCAATGTCAAAATCCTCCTTTATGTAGCTCCCTACACCAACCAAAAAAAAAAACTTCACCCTCATCGAGGCCTAAAGATTCCAGACAATGCTTGTAAGGAACAACTATAAACTTTCAAAGAAGAATGAAGAGTAATAAGACTTAACTAAGAAGTTGTCACATCTTATGTTCTACCAAAACATCTTATCATCAAGACTACTACAAATCGATTGCGCCTTAAATTGCTTGAAAAAAACCTCCACCTCATCTAATTCCTAGTCAATGATCTATCTTGTGAATTTGGGGTTCCAACATACCCCTTCCTAGTTTGCTCCCACATATTGACTTCTCATGTGTCTTTGGTATAGATGCAATTGAGAATAGTACTGGGAAAGCCTCACCTAAAGGTTCATCCCCACACCATCTATCCATCCAAAACTTAACCCCACCTTACCTAAGCCTCACATATCTTTTTTTTTTTTTTTTTTATAAGTAAGAAAAGAAATAAGGTTATAACATATCTTTTGAACTAGTTACAACAAATAATGAAAGGAAAGAGTTGTTCCAAGGTAAGTCTTTGCACCGCCTGTCCAACCAAACTTTCACTCTCCTCCCACCCTAACAATGAAGTGGACTCTACTTTTAAAAACCTCTTAATTTTTCCTTATCGCCCTTCCACATTTCTAGACCAAAACCTTCCCTTGTCACCTCTAGAGCACCAACCACTCCTTTCTTCCCCAAACTTCCTTGGAATAACCCACTTCTACATAGACTCTTTCTAAATCAAACTCGAACCCCACTTGCCAAGAAGAGCAATATTGAGAACTGAAAGATTTCTGATGCCAAGACCCCTTTATTTTTTTTAATAGATAAAAAGAGCAATAATATTAAAAATGCTTGAAAAAGACACATCAAAGTACACAATGTACAAAAATAGCGCCTAACAACAAGTGAAAGAAGACCCACCTAAAACAAAAAACCAATGCCCTAAAGCCGTAGAAAAAACAGAGTTCCCTCAATCAACCTTCTTGTAGAAAAACCAAAATTGGTTTCTATGATTCAATCAAAGCCTTGAAAAACTTCCTCTTGATGTTGCTTGTAATCCTTCTAGCATTCCTCTAAGATAAATATTAGCTTTATCTACCCACTACAACAATTTCTCACTCTCCCTTTTCGCTTCTTGATTGTCTACTTCTTGCCCTTATAATTCACAAAACATTCCAACTTCTTTACTTGCTTTACAAATTTTGAAGCAAAAGGGTTCTTCCTTCTCTTCCCACCCTCTCGATCCCTCACCTCTTTCCTAGTCTTCAATTTTTTAGGGAGAGCCAAGATCTCGATCTCAAAACCTGCTATTGACATGCCCCACTAGTTACTAAAAGTTGTCAAGTTGCTTGAGGACCAATCCTCCATAGGCATCTCCTCCCTTGGGGCCAAACTAAGACATGCCTCTTTTTCTCTAGTTGTCGACCCACTGCATCTTTAATTGGCCTCACCTCAACCTCTTCAAACTCCACCAAGGTGACATCCACCAAAACCATCCTTAGAGGATATTGCTACCCTGTCCTTGGGAAGCAACTTCAAAACCCACCTCACTTCCCCCAAAAGAAAGACCATTCCCATAAGTTGAAGGAGAAGAAGCTACTCGAGTCTCCAAAGAAAAGTTAGAGAAAGAGAGAGAGAGTATCAGGGTGTCGTGTCGCTTCTGCCATGATAGCTACGTTGGTGCTTAAGGGGTGAACCATTGGCAGAGGGAGCTCAAGCATTAGAGGATTGAGCCCTCTAGAGAGGAAATAGGCCCTAAATAGAGCTAAATCATCCACTGAGTTGGTCATACTAACACCATTGCCCAGCTCAACACAACCTACACCTCCCCATTAGACCTCCAAAAGAGAAAAAAAAAAAGAAAAGGCAATGGGCATTCTTAGAACAAACCCAAACCCAACCCATAAGCCTCTTGAGACTTAAAATATTCCACAAGGCAGCTTGAAAGTTAGGTCCCTTCACTTGAAAAGCCTTTAAAGAATTAGGCCTCTTTCAAGCCCTCGAAGCCCATTTCTGCTCCCTTGCATCACACTATGCCCAAACAACCCCTAGAAGCTTGTCTCCCATCACCATCACCCTCCATAGCTTCCACTGGCCCACCATCAACCATAGCCTTTTCAGAATTTTCAGCCACCACCAAACCTATCCTCTCTTTTCACCCACCATAGAGTGATTGGTCACTTGCCCCCTTTTATACTAATGAAAACTACACCCTCGTACTCTCATCAATGCATAACACTCCCACAGGCTTACCTCTAGCCTCCAGACCGTTGTTACCATTGCTCAAAACCACTTGAGAAGTCCATGGTTGTACTTCCCCCCCACAACTAGATAGCAAAGCAAGACAAGCCCCCCACCACCACCACCACCAATTACCTAGGTGTCTTTCTCCCATATGATCTCACCAAAACGCTTATCCATTCCAAGTTTTGAAGATGTGCTACATCTTCATCTACAACAAGAAAGCCACCACAACAATCACCAAGCCTTTTTAACACCTCCCAACACCACAAGTATAGAGGAAGACTTACTATTCTCACCCATACTTCTTTAGCATGCACACCCTTCCAAAAACACCCTACCTTTAGGACCTACCCATCTAGATGCAAAACCTTATCCTTGTACCTTCTTAAACCCCTTGAAAGCATCGTCACATCAAAGCTTTTTCCAAAATCAAATAAGAAAAGGTTACCCTCTACCAAGGAAATCCTCACTCCTTCCAAAGACCGACCATGACCTACCCATCTCCTTAATAAAGGCAATTTTGGAACCAGGTTTGAATGTTCTCCCCATCTCCCAACTAAAAAGTGCCTCAGAAGCTCTTTCTTAAGTTAAGACATCCTTATCCCCAATCTGAATCCAAACTGCTTCACAGACTGTTCCAAGCTCTTTCTTAACCATATCTACATAAGATCCTTTTCATCAAGTCCATTGACCTACCACCCCTTTCCATGGGCCTTAAGGAAACTAGGGGTGGAAGCTTCCTTTCCTCTAAGAAGGAAACTAGTTTGAGACAATGAAGCTTCTCAACAGAATAGAAACCCCCCCTCCCCAAGGAAACCCCTTCCTTTAGAGAAGGTCAGAATAAACCTCTTAGCCTTCACAGAGTTGACAAAGCAAAGAATGAACCTCCCTGTCCCATTTAAAAGTAGCTCTTACCTAAACTCTCTCACATCTTCAACCCAATAAGCTTCCATTCTTATCCTTACAATAAGCTTCCACTCCTTCCAACAAACGACCTGAACTCCAACCCCCAAACCTAATTTAAGAGGACGCACCTCTGCTTCTCTCCATAATTTTCCCTTCCAGCTTCCTTTCAACCACATCTATTGAGATTTCAAACAACTTAGACCCAATTGCAAACCAACACCTACCTCCTCTCATATTCTTAGCTGAAAGGAGAGGATAACCTCATCACCATTGTCCATATTAACCATAATAAGAATAAATACTATAAGACTCCCTACTTTCTTGATCATGGACACTATAAACCAATTGACCAAATCCTTTTTGAATTTTACCACTACAGCTATTTTTAATATTATTATTTTATTGAAAAGTAGATACAACGTTATAACACAAGCACCAAAAAGAAGGGGAAACCTATGCACGTAGGATGTATAAAACGAATATTCAAATAAAAAGAAAGGACTCTTTTTTAAGTACAACTTAGAACATCAATGAAATCTATAAATGGACTCTCTCTTTTTTCTGAATTTTTTAGGTGATTGGCTTGTTGGTTAGCTTTTTCCTCTCTAGGTTTTTTCTTTCTTTTGTTGCCTTGTTTTGGCTTTCTTTGTATAAGGGGGACTATCTCTTACTAATGTACCCCACCATTATTATATTATTATTTTCAATTATTATTATTGATTTGATTTCACAACCTCTACATTAATTGTTCCTATGAATCAATTGCCCTGCATCCTTAATAATATCTTGCATTGGGAAGCAATTCACCCCTTAAACTTGATATGCATACGACTAGAATGGAAAACTCCAGATCTTATGAGATGGCATGATGAGGCTCTTGTTAGTCTAGAGAAGATTTACATTTATCTTACAGGAGGAGGATGTTTGAAGTTAGACGATTTTAATATGGCTTAACCCATATCTACTACAAATAACTTACACTAAAAGTTGAGTTCATTTGGTCTCTTAGACATTGCAGAATTAGAAAAAGAACCACTGAAAGACTCAAACAATCTCCCCTTAGATTGGGGGAGGAGAAAGAAAATTTGGTCTCTTAATCACCATAGAATTGGCTTCATCAAGAGGTAATGAGACCTTTAAATTTTTGTCATATTTCATTTGTTACCATTTAAATAAAATTCAATTAATGTTACTTAGCTTAAATCTTGTAAATAAGGGCACTAGGCACAAATTTGAAGGAGTTTTTTCTTTTGTAGATATCATTTATACATTAATTGAATTCATCTTAAATGGCCACACTATAGATTCACTCATTTTAAAAAAGGAATTTGGATTTTTTAAGAGAAATTAATAGGTCAATCTGGTTTCTATGCTAAAGATAAATTATTTAATCATCTACATCTATTATAAAGCATTTGGAAGCTTGTGTGATTGATTTTGGAGGACTAGACACAGGTTTCAAAGACCAATTAAGATATCTTGAGCTTATTTTGGTATCTTAAGTAAACAATCATATTTAGTCTTTGGTTTCAAAATTTTCATTTTTTTTAATTGGTTAATTAGATCTTGTTGGCTGTTAAAATATAATTAATTTGAAGTTGATTAATCTTTGGAGGAATATTTGCTTTCTTTGGAGCCTTGGAAGAACAATATTTTCCAATATCTTGAGTTTTGGGTGAATTTTCCCAATCTTTGTTATTATTATTATTATTATTATTATTTTGATAGGTAAATTTTCCCAATCTTTATTAATGTTTATTTGGATCATCTTATTTAGACCCTATGCAACATAGAGTTAATATTTGGCTTTTCATATTTACTCATTGATTTAGTGGTTGAATGCTAATTCTCCACTGGTCGAGCTATTTCTTTGGACCTTGGTATTTATGAGGGTATTGATTTGGATGGCCTACAGATGATTTGGAACCAAGTTATTAGTGGGTTAAGGTGCCAACCAAAGCTAGAGTTATTTGCTAATTAGATTGTTTGTATTCAAGCCTACGATTTCTGAAATATATTTATGCACTACAAACTTTTTTTTGATAGGCAAATTGGGAGTTTTATTAAAAGCATCTATGAAAAGGGCACACCAAAGTATGTGTTTATGCACTACAAACTGTGTATCAGTCAACTGCTTTTGAACTACTTACTATATTTATGACCCTTATGGCCTTGTTAATTACTCATAGGGTTGTTTGGTTCACCCTTGTTTTTTTTCCCCAGACCATAAGCTTTTGGAGGACAAGGTTGGAGTAGAGCCCAGGAAGCTGGCTATCCTTGGAAATAGTTTATAGATTGATGCCAAATTGTGTTAGTTTTTATTAATTCCTATATTGTTAATTCCTATAGGATAAACTGCAGTATTGTACTTCTTTTAAGACCTGGGTTAGTTTGTTATTTTGATGATAATGTTATATTTTTCTTTCTGCCACACAAGAATTTGATTTCTACTTTCAGGTTACATGTTGGGTAGGATTGGTGATTTAGTGCTACATACTTCTTTCGAGCTGGGTTGGAGTTGGTTCTGGTCATTATGTTCATAATAAAAAGAGGATA
Source organism: Vitis vinifera (assembly GCF_030704535.1). NCBI lineage: Eukaryota > Viridiplantae > Streptophyta > Magnoliopsida > Vitales > Vitaceae > Vitis > Vitis vinifera. The sequence continues at coordinate 25,785,163 of NC_081808.1, forward strand.
TTACAAAAAACAAGTTTGAAGTCATGAATGCTCAACAGTGAAGGGAAGTAGCAAGCAAGGTAATGTCATATGATGCTTTCTTATCATCAATCTCAACCACATGATCAATAGGATACCATATTCTTCTAAAGTTCTCCCCCATAATCTGAAACTTTAAAAAGAAATGTCATGTTATCATCAATCTCAACCACATAATCACAAAATAGGATACCATATACTTCTAAAGTTCACCCCCATGATTGCAACCATTAAAAAGGAATAAAAAAATAAAAAAATAGGAGCAGAGAGAAAGGGTATGTTCAGTCACATTCAGATTTACAAATACATAGAACACAAGTGAAATTATAATCTGGAAAGAGTTTGACGTTGCATATGTGTATGCATAGCTAATGAGAAGATTTAGTCACAAAGTATAAGTAAAACTGTATTGATATATTATTAAGCCTAAACATAGATATATAAATGAGATAGCAATACATATAAAAGGAAAATTCTAAGAGTTGAACCTCACAACCGTGCTCCATAAGACATGGCTCTTGCACTCCACCTGGCACTATGATGCAACTATAACCAGATGCCAAGAGGGAGGTAAAATTTTTCTTTGTTGCAGGTGTAAGACCCAACCAAGTCCATATATGCCGCAGGAATGGCACGTAGAACACCTGATAATTTTTTTTCCCACATGTTATAAGGGTGAGGAAGGGTCCATGAAACAGATAAGGCCATAAGCATTAAGGGTAGAGAGTCTTACAGCACTACTTGCAAGGACTTTAATTTTTGAGAGAGGCAGGAAACCTGTAAGGTCAGCAAGTGCAACAACACCAATTGGCAGAACTGAATGTGGCTCATAACCAAATACTGCAAGAAGCATACACTATTATCATTACTTATGCATAACAAAGAGAAATAAACTAATAGAAGCCAGTTCCTAAATGAGGTCAAAGCTGTCTAAGAAACCATGCAGCAACAGCCTGATGCATTAGACCTCCTACCTAAATATGCACACCTGAACTAGTTGGTTTTCATTTTTTCTTTTTTTCTTTTTTTCCCTTGTACGTCACTAACAAAAAATTCAAGGACCTTATGCAAGAATAAACTAAGGAAATTGGGGAAAATAAAGCAAGCAGCCCATGGAATAGCAAAATGAAGTAGGTTATAAAATAAGTTGGAAAATGATATCCTCCCACAGAATCACTTTCCCATGATACAAACTACTGGTATAGTATTAGTGATAGTAACTAATAAATAATCCTGCTTTAGAATAAGTGGTCCTCCATCAAGCTCCACAGGTTGCTACAAACTTGCCCTTGAGTTCAGATCTAGCTTCCCATGGCCATTGGATGCTTGAATAATCCTTAACCTCCTTTTTTTTTACATGCAGAAATCAACACACTAAACAGTAACTACTGTTAAAGTAGAAGCCCTTTTGATCTTTTATCGCCTCTTTCCATTATAGTATCTTAAATGAAAAAAGAAACTCCTCCCTACTATGGCAATAAATGGTGGTATGTGTTAGATGACTTTCGCTCATCATTTCCTCAACTGGGCAACCTCTAATGTCCGATAATACATTTCATTTTGTCTTGAATTGTCATCTGATTGACCACACCATCCTCATTTCCATTACACCCACTTTTTCAATGCGTTCCTAGACATCCTAACATCCTAACATCTTAAATAAAAGATTAAACAGATGCATTATCACAGGCGTTAGTTAATAGCTAAATTCCTTTTTCAATCAATCAAAAAAAAGTGTTCTATCGAATAGAGATTTCCAATTCTTGATTCCCCCTCCCTCGGGTAAAAGCAATCAGAATTCATGGACCTTCCCAAAAGCCACTTTTATTTTTAACCAAAAGAAACAATCATGGGTTTCGATAATTTCGCTATCGCCATCAAACAGAGATTGAAGAGCCACTATTCTAAGAATCAAGAAGACGGTGAGGTGGGGTTTGTCTGTGAATTTACCATAGGCACGATTGGGGTCGAACGCTTTTATATCCTCCACATATAGAGTCACCGGAAAATAACCGCAAGCATGCTTACAGATATACCTGGAAAGCCACATGATGAACCCTAAGAATTAAGAAAAGAAAGCCAAAGTAGGAGACTGTATTGAAAAGAAGATAGTGAAATGAGTACCTGGATAGTTTTCTCCCATATTTGCTCCTTTCATCAATTGGAATCACCATAAAGACTAAAAGCAACCCAAAAACCCTGAAACAGATATACATTGGTCAACCGGATTTTTATTTGAAAATCAAGTTGGGGAAAAAGAGAAAGAAATAAAGAGGATGGAAAGGGAAGGAGGACGAACGTGAGGGCCAGGGAAAGCGGAAGGAATAGCAAGGCCGTAAGGACCAAAGCGACGACGAAATGGATGGCCCCTAACCATATGGTGAGAGCCGCTATAGAGTGGATTAGGGAATCGTCCTCTCTTCCCTGGAATACCGTCAGTGTTTCCTCTACACTGCCGCTGCTCCCCCACTGCTCCTTCCTCTCCTCCATCCCCTTTCCCATCTTCCCAGACATACTGTTTTCCGATGCCCAGACACAAATCTTATTCGGTCCGCTAGAAGCCTATAAAATATATTATCAACGCTTCTTGAGCACCATCGCCATCTGTTACATCATCCATGGGTCTTCAGGCAATCAATTATTTAAGACGCCATAAACTCTCCTCTCAGTTGTTTCTCTCCACTTCATTCAGTCATAACTGATGGCTGACGCAACTTCACCAAAATCATACCTATTTTCATTCAAGAAACCTGAATAAATTTTTCCCAAAACCTCCCCTCATTCCTTTCTCCCATGCATTTAGAAGCTCTAGAAATCTCTTTGGATTCATAAATTCATCAGGGAAAAAATTTATTTATTTAAAATATCAATATTATATTTATGGTTATAACTTATACCCCCACCAACACTTTTTGGGACGTGGCCTCAAAAGTCCAAAAGCATTAAAAACTCTTTCGGGTTTTATCTTATGGTTCAAGTTCAACCCAGTTTTGTTTTGTTTTTTTTTTAAAAAAAGGCAATTTTATTTTGTCACGTTCGAGGGTCCTGTACACTGTTGCTTATCCGGTTTAACGCGTTCACTGGAAATAGTTTTTTTTTTTATAAAAAAAATAACGATTCTTTAGGAATTTTTGTATCACATAGAATGTATAGTATTTTTATAAAATAAATAAATAAACTATTATCTATTTTTGTGTTGTCTATTGTAATTTTGTTTTTAAATATAACTGATAAATATTTTTAAGAATCATCCTCAAAATCTGTTTTTTAATAATTATTTTAAAAATCATTGTAATAAAATAAATAAATAAATAAAAAGCAACCCCTTGGACCAGTTTGGAGATCCTTGAAATATTAATTTTATTCTCTGAGTCTTCAAAAATATTATAAAATGATAATCCCATGTTCAAATCCATGATGCATCGGGTAGAATAGAAGTAATCATATCTTAAGGAGCTTGTACAATACAAATTTTTAATATTTAATTTTATATTGACTCATTTGGTCTAATAGTCCATGGCATTTCCATTCCAATTGAAAGTTCAATAAAATTAGAGATTATATATGAAAGAGATATTCAACCAACTATCATTGTAAATCTCAAACCCAATTTAGGGTAAAATCATAATTTAAAAATTATTAATTAATTAAAATAATTTAATAAGGGTAAAAATATCTTTTTGTATTAAAAACCCTTGTATAAATTAGATTTTTCTTACCTTTTTTCTTTAAAAAAATTATTTTACATAGAGATTAGAAAAATAAAAAAGTATAGGATTGAAAATTTGAAGGTTTAAGATTTAAAAATCAATTTTTCAGATAAAATTTTCAATTCTTAAATTAATATTTTATATTGATTAATTAGTTTTGAACACTTTAGAAATTCTTTGAAATATCTTAATATTGATTAGAGTTCATTTAATTAATTTGTAAGTCAAAAATATTAAAAATTTATGAACATAGTTTTGATTTATTAATAGAAATTGATAGATTTTGATTACTCAAATGAATAGATTTAGAAAAGAAATAATAAATAAATAAAATAAGAGTAGCATGATTTTCTAGAACGGTGAAGAGAAAATAATAATAATAATAATAATAATATAAATGTATGTTGTGTAGTAGAGGGTTTAAAAGAAAAAGAAAAAAGGATACGTGTGGGAAGGAAGAAACAAAAGAAGAAAAAGAAATGTGTTATTATTATTATTATAATAATAATAATAGGTGTAGTTGGTGGCTTAGAGTAATGGTGTTGTTGGGTATTTGAAAGTAATAATAATAATAATATATAATGGGGTGTGGGAGTGGAATTGTGGTTAAGTGACAATTGAATAATGGGAATAATAATAATAATAATAATAATAATAATAGTTTTTTGTGTAGGTGTAGACCCCTGTTAGGGTGAGGACCCGGGGAGAGTGGAGTGAGCTTCTTTTTATTATTTTTCATTGCATTCCCTTTGAAGTGTGGGGAGGACCCCCTCTCTAAGCATGAATCCCAGCTGCATGGGACGTGTAGCAGCAAGGGGGATGGCTAGCTGTCAGCTCCTTAGCCACTTGATTCCGACCTGAAGAAATAGGCCTCACGGGTAAGCCTTGCACCCATGAGAGCCTAAGCGAAAAACAAGGAAAGCCTGGAGGTTTGGTGGTTCAAACCCCAGGAGCTAAATATCGGGGATGCGTCAGGCAACCTGAGAAGATTTGGGAATGTCTTGTCAAGTGTATCTTGCATTAAAGATGATTGGCAGTTCAGGAGACTTGGTCGTCAGTATTGTCGGAGTTTGCTTTTTGATTGTGGACGGAAATGGATCCGGCGAATCGCGAGTATCTGACGAGCCAAGCTATCCGGGGAATCTAAATCGTTGGCCACGGATGTTCTCCGGATAAGCGTTACCGAAGGATCCGGACATGTCTGCCCGGGGAATTTGAATCGTCCTCCTCTCCCATCCGGTGACAGAATTCCGAATGAGAGATATCTGGAGAAGGTGGAACGTCGGCCGGACAGAATTCCGGATGTGAGATATCCGGGTGGAATGAGTGTGAATTTCCGTCCGGGTGGAATGGGCGATGCCACGTGTCGCAAATGGCCGTCTGCTTGTCCAAGTGAGAGGGAGTCATGCGGCACTTTTTAGGGAGGATCCCACAGTGGGTGGTTGTGCAAGCAATTCAGGGCGGTTTTGGGCGGTTGCATAACCACCAAGGGAAAAACTGCAGGGTGAGTCTTTTAAAAGGGCTCCTGCAACCTTGAGATAAGAGAGAGGGAGAAGAGGGAAGGTGTCTCTAAATGCTTGGGATGTAAGCATTGCTCTCTGACTCGGGGAAGAGTCTTTTAAAAGGGCTCCTACAGCCTTGAGATGAGAGAGAGGGAGAAGAGGGAAGTGTCTCTGAATGCTTGGGATGTAAGCATTGTCCTCTGACTCGGGGAAGAGTCTTTTAAAAGGGCTCCTGCAGCCTTGAGATGAGAGAGAGAGAAAAGAGGAAAAGTAATCTCTGAATGCTTGGGATGTAAGCATTGCTCTCTGACTCAAGGAAACAATTTTGTATCTTATAATTGAGATTAATACAAGTTGGGAAGGATTTCCTGTAACCTCGTTGTGTCCCTGTTTCCTTTGGTTTGCTATTATTTGTGTGCGTTTTGAGAAGATTGTGAAGAAAGGTTGGCTAAGGAAGGGTCCTTAGCACCGCGCACTAGGTGAAAAATTTAAGGTGATTTTCGAGGGTATGACAGTTGGTATCAAAGCAAGCACCAGAGATGGCTGGTGGTAGTGCAATGGAGGCCTTACGGGAGAGGATGACTCAAATAGAAGAGGCGTTAGGAGAATGGCCACGTGAGGATGACACTATGGCTTCGTGGGCAGAGCACACCATGGGAGAAGTCCAAGTGCAAAGGAGTCTATTGGAGTCCCATGACAATTTCTATGAGAAGAAATTGGCTAAGTTCAAAACCTAGATGCAGTCCCGGATTGATGACTTCAAGGAGACCTTGCAGTCCTATGGAGAAGACATTGCCATCCTTAAGAAGGCGGTGTTGCAGGGATCTGCCTCAGGCTCTAAAGCCCCTTCCAAACTTCGAGTCCCAGAGCCTAAAGGCTTTAATGGCAACAGAAACACAAAGGAACTGGAGAACTTTTTGTGGGACATCGAGCAGTTCTTTAAGGCTACTCATGTTCCTGATGGCGAGAAGGTTTCCATCACCAGTATGTATCTGACTGGTGATGCCAAACTATGGTGGCGAGCCAGGATGGAGGACGATGCAGAGTCAGGAAGGCCCCAAATCACCACTTGGGAGACTCTGAAGAAGGAATTGAAGGATCAGCTCCTTCCCACCAACACGGCTTGGGTGGCCAGGGAGGCACTAAAAAGGCTCAGACACACCGGATCTGTGAGGGAATATGTCAAGTAGTTCAGTTCCTTGATGCTGGACATTAAGAACATGTCCGAGGAGGACAAGTTGTTCAATTTCATGTTTGGGTTGCAAGGATGGGCTCAGACGGAACTCAGGAAGCAAGAGGTTCGTGATCTCCCTACTGCCATGGTTGCAACAGACTGCTTGGTGGACTACAAGATGGGTGGTGCCATCTCCACCACATAGAGACCCAGGTCAGAAGGGGGCAAGAAGGCTAAGATTGAGGGCAATACTAAGAAGTCTGGGTGGATGAAGCAGAACAAAAAGCCTGTTGTAGAAGGAAAACCAGTAGAGAAAACCACAAAGGTTGTGCAGCAGACCACTCGGATGACAGGATGCTTCATCTGCAATAGCCCCCATCGAGCCAAAGACTGCCCCAAAAGAGAGAAGCTCTCAGCCCTGGTGACTGCAGATGACAAGGGAGACTCTGACCTAGACACTCCTCCTAGAGTCAATCCCCTACAACTTCTGAACATGATTCATGGTGAGACCCCAGTCCAGAAGTCTCCAATGCATATTCATGCAATAGTGAATGGTGTGCAGGTGAAGGCCTTGGTGGATAGTGGTGCCACTCATAATTTCGTGACCACCAAGGAAGCAGCCAGGTTGGGACTAAAGTTGGAAGAGGACACTAGTAGGATCAAGGCAGTAAACAGCAAAGCTCAGAAAATCCAAAGGGTAGCAAAGAATGTCCTCATGCAAATTAGTGACTAGAAAGGTATGTGTAGCTTATTTTGTGTACCTTTGGACGATTTTGACTTGATCCTTGGGGTGGACTTCCTATTGAGGGCTAAGGTGGCCCTGATCCCACACCTTGGTGGGTTGATGGTGTTGGAAGAGAAGCAACCTTGCTTTGTGCAAGCTTTGAGGGCAAAGGATGGTGGCAAGGGCCAACTTGAGATGCTGTCTGCTATCCAATTGAAGAAAGGATTGAAGAGGGGCCAGGAGACCTATGTTGCAGCCTTGATCGAGATCAAGGAGAGACAGTCTATGGAAGTCCCTGATTCAGTCGTCAGTATCCTTAAGGAGTTCAAGGATGTCATGCCTGCAGAACTCCCCAAGGAACTGCCACCACGGCAACCTATTGGCCACAAGATAGAGTTGATGCATGGAATTAAGGCTCCAGCACAAGCCCCTTACAGAATGTCCCCTGTAGAGCTGCTGGAATTACGTAAGCAGTTGAAGGAGTTGTTGGATGCATGCTTGATCCAACTCTCAAGGGCCCCATATGGTGCACTAGTGCTCTTCCAAAAGAAGCATGATGGCTCTCTCCACATGTGCTTGGACTACAGAGCACTCAACAAGGTGACCATAAAAAACAAGTACCCGATTCCCTTGGCTGTTGAGCTATTTGACAGATTGTCAAAAGCTTCTTACTTCACCAAGTTGGACTTGAGATCAGGTTATTGGCAAGTGCGGATTACAATAGGAGATGAGGGGAAAACGACTTGTGTAACTCGGTATGGCTCATACGAGTTCCTGGTAATGCCTTTTGGATTGACCAATGCCCCTGCTACTTTCTGTAATTTAATGAATGATGTTCTGTTTGACTATTTGGATGCATTCGTGGTAGTGTATCTAGATGACATTGTTGTTTATAGCAAGACACTAACAGAACATGAGAAACACTTGAGATTGGTGTTCCAGAGATTGAGGGAAAATAGGATTTATGTGAAGCCAAAAAAATGTGAGTTTGCTTAGGAGGAGATCATATTTCTAGGACATAAGATCAGTGCAGGACTGATCAGGATGGACAAGGGCAAGATGCAGGCTATTATGGAGTGGTTAGTCCCTACCAAAGTGACGGAGCTGCGGTCCTTCCTTGGCTTGGCCAACTACTACAGAAGGTTCATTAAGGGGTATTCAAAGATGGTGTCTCCCCTTACTGACCTATTGAAGAAGGACAATTAGTGGGATTGGAGCATGCAGTGTCAGATGGCTTTTGAAAGCCTGAAGGAAGCCATCTCCACTGAGCTTGTGCTGTGGTTGCCAGATTTGGACTTACCCTTTGAAGTCCAAACTGATGCCTTTGATAGAGCTTTGGGTGGAGTCTTGGTGCAAGAAGGGCACCCTGTGGCGTTTGAGAGCAGGAAGCTGAACAATGCTGAGCAGAAGTACTCCACTCACGAGAAGGAGATGACTGTTGTGGTTCACTGCCTACAGTAGTGGAGACACTACTTGCTAGGGAGTATCTTTACAGTGGTCACTGACAATGTGGCCAATACCTTCTTCAAAACCCAGAAGAAGTTGAGCCCTAGGCAAGCATGGTGGCAAGAGTTTCTGGCCGACTTCAGATTTGAGTGGTTGCATAGACCAGGGAGACATAACACTGTAGATGATGCCTTGAGTAGGAGAGAAGTGATTGCCTACATCACAGCCCTCTCAGAAGTCATCTCGGACTTCAATGAGAAAATCAAATAAGCTGCGGAGTAGGATGCTGCATATGGCAAGCTGAAGCAGCAAGTGAAGGAGAGTGTGATTAAGAGGTATTGGCTAGAAGGTGACCTCCTTGTGGCAAAAGGAGGAAGATGGTATGTCCCTACAGGCGGCCTAAGAAAGGAACTGTTGCGGGAAACTCACGATGCGAAATGGGTAGGTCATCCCGGAGAAGAAAGGACTCTGGCCTTATTAGCCAGATCCTATTACTGGCCTAAGATGGGTGAGGACGTGCAGGCCTATGTGAAGTCTTGCTTGGTTTGTCAATTAGACAAGACTGAAAGGAAGAAGGCTGGAGGGTTGCTACAGCCCCTCCCCATTCCAGAGAAACCTTGGGAAAGCATCTCCATGGACTTCATCATTGGATTTCCAAAGGTTCGTGATTTTAAATCTGTCTTTGTTGTTGTGGATAGATTTTCAAAATATGTTGTTTTTATACCTACCCCTGATGCTTGCCCTGCGGAGGAAGCGGCTAAACTATTCTTTAGCAACGTTGTCAAGCACTTTGGGTTATCGCGGGACATAGTCAGTGATCGGGATACAAGATTTACAGGCAAGTTTTGGGTTGAGTTGTTCAAACTCTTAAGCTCAGAGTTGAAATTCTCCACATCCAACCATCCTCAGACTGATGGGCAGACAGAGAGGATCAATGCCTTACTAGAGGAATACCTCAGACACTATGTGACGACAACACAGAAGAATTGGGTGGACTTGATGGACACTGCACAGTTGTGTTACAACTTGCAGAGAAGCTCAGCAACAGGGATGAGTCCCTTTGAGTTAGCCATTGGGGTATTGCCTCGAATGCCTCTGGAGGTGGCAAGGCAGAAAGCAGGAGGTAACAACCCTGCAACTTATAAGATGGCGCAGTCCCGACAAGAGATGCTTGATGAAGCCTAGGACAGTCTGGAGAAGGCAGCCAGACGCATGAAGAAGTATGCAGACCGGAATAGAAGACCCTTAGAATTTCAAGTTGGGGGACAGGGTCCTCCTGAAATTGACTCCTGAATCGTTGGCCACAGATGTTCTCCGGATAAGCGTTACCGAAGGATCCAGACATGTCTGCCCTGGAAAATTGAATCGTCCTCATTTCCCATCCGGCGATAGAATTCCGGATGTGAGATATCTAGGTGGAATGAGTGTGAATTTCCGTCCGGGTGGAATGGGCGATGCCACATGTCGCAAGGGGTCGTCTGTGTGTCCAAGGGAGAGGGAGCCACGCGGCACTTTTTAGGGAGGATCCCATAGTAGGTGGTTGTGCAAGCAGTTCAAGGTGGTTCTGGGCGGTTGCATAACCACCAAGGAAAAACTGCAGGGTGAGTCTTTTAAAAGGGCTCCTGCAGCCTTGAGATGAGAGAGAGGGAGAAGAGGGAAAGTGTCTCTGAATGCTTGGGATGTAAGCATTGCTCTCTGACTCAAGGAAGAGTCTTTTAAAAGGGCTCCTGCAACCTTGAGATGAGAGAGAGGGAGAAGAGGGAAGTGTCTCTAAATGCTTGGGATGTAAGCATTGCTCTCTGACTCGGGGAAGAGTCTTTTAAAAGGGCTCTTGCAGCCTTGAGATGAGAGAGAGGGAGAAGAGGGAAGTGTCTCTGAATGCTTGGGATGTAAGCATTGCCCTCTAACTCGAGGAAGAGTCTTTTAAAAGGGCTCCTGCAGCCTTGAGATGAGAGAGAGAGAGAAGAGGAAAAGTAATCTCTGAATGCTTGGGATGTAAGCATTGCTCTCTGACTCAGGGAAACAATTTTGTATCTTGTAGTTGAGATTAATACAAGTTGGGAAGGATTTTCTATAACCTCGTTGTGTCCCTGTTTCCTTTGGTTTGCTATTGTTTGTGTGCGTTTTGAGAAGGCTGTGAAGAAAGGTTGGCTAAGGAAGGGTCCTTAGCACCGCGCACCAGGTGAAAAATTTAAGGTGATTTTCGAGGGTGTGACACTAGCCATGCTTGCTGAGATGATGAACAGGAAAGCAGGTTATGGCTTGCAAAAGAAGAGAAAAGAAAAAGAGGTGAGGAGAAGGTTACTGGATAGCAGGAGAGGAACGAGGTGAAAAAGGGCTTATTCTCAGTTGCTCCTGGTTATTACTTCCTGGATTGGTATGCGGATAGCTAGTCACTTATACGTTTTTTTTTTTGCTAAAAACTAAGTTGTTGGTGAACTCGGGTATTGATTCTTCCTGCTTTGTTTATGCTATCATGCTTATGTGTTGCTCTGTTTCGGTGATATTTTTTTGCCGAAAATCTTGACATTGTTAACATTGCCTTTAAAATCTATTTTGGTGTCTCTCCTGGCTTGCAAGCTTAATGTTGTTTGTTTCAAATCACTTGCCTTTTTTTTTGTCTTTGTTTGTTTTTCTTTGCTTTTGTTGTGAACTCCCCTATTCTGGCCTCTTTTCTCCCACCCCTTGGAGCTAGTTGTAGCTGACGAACCCCTAAAGAGGAGAACTGAATCAGTGCCAATCCAAAGCGTGTCTTACGCTATGAAACCGAAATACCAATCCCCACCCAGCTCGGAGAATCTTCAACCCCAAGCACCATCGCTGAAGTCGCCGCTCCCATGGCGATCGAGGCAGCCCGAGTCTGACTGGGACAGCGCAGAGAGTCGCTTGATGTGGACTCGAGAAGGCATGCAGTACGTGAAAGACACACCTTCAATCTCGCTTGTGTCGTATTCGACCCGAGTGGCGCCATTGCTAGAGGGCCAAGTCACCGTAGAGACAGAGGCGGAGGCGGAGGAGGCAGTGGGGAAGGAGTACGTGGACGCGCCAAGAAGGCGATGCGCGTCGGCTGCCATTCTCTGACAGTTATTCCGACGTGGTGACGTCGCCGCTGCCGCCGTGGGGAGGTGGCGAAGGTACTGAAGCCAGGCGCGGGGAGGGGCAAGCTGTGAAGAAGATGAAGTTTGGGCTTGGGCTTGAGTTGGGGCATTAGGCCCAATTTTGTGATGGAGATAGGTTTTGGACTTACCTATGTTGGTTTTTGGTTTTGGGCTTGCCCATGATGGCTTTGGTTTTGGGCTTAAGTTGGAGCCCAGGCCCAAGTTTGCTGATAGAAGGCCCCATTGCTCCTTATGTTGGCCACTCTCATGGCCCAAGTCCATGATGAGTGAACCCATTTAGCTACTTCATGTCTAAATAAGTTTTAAATCTCTAATCTTAGTAAATTATTAACTTATTCATACATTTTCATTTCTTTTTTTTTTATCTTATTTTATCTTCACCAATTTAGTTAACTCAAACTTAAAGACAATTAAAAGACAAAGTATTATTGTTAATTATATTGTTATCTCGAAATTTATACTATTCAATTTCACTAGCTTGAACATTATGATCGTTAAATATTATTATTATTTCGTATGTATCTATTTATCATCTTTTAAAATCTCATTCGTTAAAGCCTAATTCTAATTCTTCAAAAATCCAACATCCCCAATTTAATTTTTAATCTCGAAATTCATACTATTCAATCTCGTTCGTTTAAATATAATGTTTGTCAATTATTATTATTATTATTATTTCACATGTATCTATTTATCATTTTTTTAAAATCTCATTCATTAAAGTTAAATTCTAATCCTTCAAAAATATCATGCTTTAATTTAATTCTTCAAATACTTGTTTAAATCTTATTTTCATAAATCGAATCATTATCCCATATTTATTAGTTATTCAAAGTTAAATCCATAAAAAAATCTCATGTCTTAATTTAAATTTTCAAATATTCGTTTAAATCTTATCTTCATCAATTAGAATTATTATCCTATATTCATCTATCTATCTAGTCTAATCCTTCAAAAATCCTATGTTTTAATTTAATTCTTCAAATATTTGTTCAATTCTCATTTTCATCCATTAGAATTATTTATCCCACACTATCCAGCTATTTAAAGTCCAATTCTTCAAGAACCCAACGTTCTAATTTAATTTTCAACCCTAAAAATTCCACTATTCCTTTTTATTCATTTAAATGTTATTTTCGTTAATTAGTATTATTATCCTATATTAGTTTATTTATTTAAAATCCAATTCTTCAAAGGTCCAATGCCCTAATTTCATTTTCCAAGTCCTAAAAATTCCACTATTCGTCTAAATGTCATTTTCGTTAATTAGGAATTATTGTCTCATATTTATTTATTCAAAGCCTAATCCTTCAAAAATCTAATGTCATAATTTAATTTTCAATCCTAAAAATTCCACTATTCGTCTACACGTTATTTTCGTCAATTAGAAACTCTATACTTGTTTATCTCTTTTAAAAATCTCAATCATTGAACTTAATTTTCAACCCTAAAAATTCCACTATCCTTTTTTATTCATTTAAGTGTTATTTTTGTCAATTAGTATTATTACCCTATATTAGTTTATTTATTTAAAATCTAATTCTTAAAAAACCTCATGTCTTAATTTAATTTTTCAATTCTAAAAATTCTACAATTCGTTTAAATGTTATCCTCATCAATTAGAATCATTATCCCATATCTGTTTAAAGTCCAATCTTTCAAAAACCCCATGTCATAATTTAACTTTCAATCCCAGAAATTCCATTATTCGCCTAAATGTTATTTTCAGTAATTAGAATTCTTATACCAAAGATCCCATCCCTGAATAAATTCTTAAGTTTTCAATATCTAAATTCACATCTTCAAATCTCTAAAATCCCAATTTTCTTTAAATAACCTTCGAGACTCCAATTTTTCAAATGAATTTCAAAAATCCGATTTTCTCTCGAATAGCTTTAATTCCATTTTGGTCTTCAAACAATCTTTTACTCCTCTTGATTTTAATAAGCATGAACGAATTTTTCATAATTCCAAATAATGGAATTTATGAGATTAATTCATGTAAAATAAACGGGTTTTGGTGGGAACCCAACATAAGTGAATTTATAATTGATTGATTGTTTGATTGATTTAATTGACATGCATGATTGATGTTATTCTGCTTTATGACATGATCGAAATTATTTCTTAATTGTGCATTAACCTCACTTTTTGATAAGCTTATTGTGGTTCGTCGCCCAGGTACGTATCTATTCCCATTCTGGTCTTTCTATATACATGTTTTGATTCTCATATGTGCATGATAGTTCCGGGTATTCATTGTTTTCCTCATCAATTGCTACATCAGCTCCATTTTATTAGTAGGGACCCGTTTCTAGGGACTTAGAGGGGTGCTACGGTCTTTACCATATCTTTCCAATAAGTAACCTGACCCCCGAGCCCGATTCGGTTTTTCGCAAACCATCTTTTCCGAAATAAGAAGTCACACTTAGGGTTTTCTTTCTTATTTTGTTTACCCTTTAAAAATAAAACAAAAATAAGTGGCGACTCCAAGTCATTTTCTTAACAAATAAAAATCATTTTTTCAAATCAAATTAACATCGAGCATGTCATCGAGTGGAAAACGTATGAGCCGAAATGCAGGGTCCATAGTAGGTTTTAATTTAATTTAAGTATATAAAGAAATAAATAGGGAGGGTAAGATTAGGAAATAAAATGAATTTTCCAATAATTTGGAAACTCATTAAATTAATTTATTATTGTTTAGTAAGTTAAAAATAATATTGGGCAGTAATAATATTAGCAAGAGAAATTAATTAGGATTCCTAATACTAAATAAAATATTTTTAGGATTATCAAATTTTTACCAATTGTATATGATATTATGTTAGGTGATGAGTAAATACTTCAAATTTTTTAGCACTTCTTCAAGATAAGGGAAATTAATGTAGATTTTTATAAAAGAAAATAATTTTTTTTATATTGTATTTTGAAATGTGTAAAAATATTATTTTTATTTTTACTCATGGATCAAATATGTGTTTTTGTATGAAAAATACATTTGAGAATTTTCTTTGTTTATGAAAAATGAAAAATGAAATTTTTTGGAGATATGATATTTTGTTTTGCAAGTTTGAATTAATGAAATAAAGTATTTGACTTTGATTCCTATGACCCTAGTAAACGGAATATAATTATTGACATTTCTATGGCCCTAATCAACAGGTTATAATTGTTGACCTTATGACTCTAGTCATTGGGTTATAATAGTTGACCTTATAGCCCTAGTTAACGGGTTATAATTGTTGACATTTGGTTTTGTTCACCTTAAATGAAACAAATTTGAAACTAGTTACTCAATTGTGAAGTCTCATCAAATTGGGCACCATTTGTCATACAATAATCAGAGTAAATATATTTTGAATATATTTGATTTGGTAGTTTTGAAATGGATATGAGGAAGTTTTGTTGAAAAGTTTGAATGTATTAGTATTTTGAACTCAAAAGTTTTTATGAAAATAAGTATATGTTATATCTCTTATTTGCAAGCATGATTGAAAATGTTTGATCTATGAAACTGTATTAATGTTTCTTATTGGGCCTTGAGTTCGTCTCCTTTTGTTGATAATCTTTCAGGTAACCTCAGTTCGGGTGATGAGTGACCGTTAAGAGGGAAATTTGGCTTTATTAAGACATTTGTTTAAACTCTCTTTATTTTGGACATTATTTAGATGTTAAAACTTAATTCTTGTTTGAATTATGTTGATTTTAAAGTTATTTGAACAATAACACTTTAGTTGATGTATTAGTTTTTTGTTTTTTTTTTTAAAGTTGATACTTGGAGATTTTAGAATTTTTTTCATACTATTTCGAATAGGAATTTGGTAATTGGTAAATTTTCAATTATAATACGAATGTTTATGTCGTTTCCACTTTGAGCCTTTAGGCTTGAGGTATGAAATGACCGTCATACACTTGGAGTAGGTTTTGGGGCGTGACAATCATATAGTATTATTAACATAGACAAAAAAGAAATGAATCCAAAAAAAAATGTCAATAACAATCAAGTTAATCGCACATCTCAAAGCTTTTGATTTCGACCTTTGGTAAATATTTTAAGCTACCTCTTGGAGTTATCCAAGTAGGAAGCCAGCATCACAATTGGCTAGTTATGGATTCAATGCCTACTTGATAGCACCATTAATTAAGGAATGTCAAATGTGTAATATAGATTTTGTTGCTTTGCATCTGGAATTCTGTTACTTACTCTGTATCTAGCATGCGAATCACATTATTTCATTCTTAATCCTATTTGTTTATATTATGATCTTATATGTTTGTGTAAATCACATTATTTTAATCTTAATCTTAATCACATATTATGATCTTATATGTTTGAATATATCTTTATTCGATGATTCATAGACGTTAAATTAAATGACCCATATTTAAACTTTGGAAAAAACCAATTTGGTACCTAGGATTGCATGCATAATCCCATAAATGTACATTTACATGATGGTGATGCAATACACAAGTGGAATAGTTTGTTTTCCAGAACTAGTAGGATGTCAACAGGTCGGCCCCATCAGAAAATGCAGCACATTGTGAACATAATTCATGAAAGCAAATTGTAACGTAGGGAATGATGGGGGAAGGATTCTTATTCAGAATTGAAGCATATCCAACAGCCAAATGCAGAGGAAAGACAACTAACTATATGTGACTGCTTATCTTAGTAGTGGGATAAAATTAGGGTGTTATTTCTTGTCTAAGCAGTTACACCATGATAAGGCATATCACTAAAGGGATCAACAAGAGATGAGGGACTGAACTGCTCAATGCAAGTAAAATCCGTTCAAAGAATTTTCAACTGAAGGTCAGCATGCCCAGCCCTTGCTTTCTGCCTTTCAAAGAGATCTTTTGAGTGCATCAGCAAACTGACCTGCTCAACAATTAATAAAAATGAAGTCGATACTAAATAATTTCACTTATTGCTTAATTCTCTGGCCTATTTATATATTTATATTTGTTTAAAAACGAAAAACAGCTTACCCATGTTGAATCATACAGATGTTGATTTCCACAAGGTTCAGTTTGCTTAATATTACTTTTTATAAAAACACAAGCAGGCAGACCCTGTAGCATAGCTTGATATGCTCTTGAGAAACAGAGAGGTTCCGATTCCAATAGTTCACAAACTTTGGGTGAATTGGAGACCAGTTCTGAGCAAGAAACTTACTAACAGAAACAGCATGTTAGAAAACATCCACACCTCTTCCACAGTGGGTTGTGGATTTTGCTTAATCTCAATTGGCCTACCCACCACCACATGCACTGAATGCTGGTAAAGGTAAATGAGATCTGAGAGAGAAAAGCACCATGAATAAGACTTCAAAGAAAAATGTTATTCAGATATTTAAATAACATAAAATTACTTAGAATTTGTTGGATAGTAATTTTAGAAAATGCTTCTACTTTTTCTAACATTAAGAATTTTTTTATAAAAAGAGTGTTTTTAAGTGTTAGAAAAATTAAAAACCACTTCCTAAAATTACTATGAAACAAACTCTTATATTCTGAAGCAATAGTGTTTCCAGGTCTCACTGTAGATTAATAAAGCTTCTGAGACTGGCTCAACTATCATCCACAAGAGTAGATGAAAACGTGGTTTTGGCATTTCATCTTTTCCATCTTTTGACATCAGAAGAAAGTAACATATGATTTTAAATGTGGAAAATACAGAGGGTTTCTTATTAAAATAAGTAAATCTACAAAAGAGGATGCTATATATGCTTACCCTAAGATTTCCCAAAAGAAAATGGGGGTAAACTTGATAACTCTAGAAATTTGCAGTGACAGCTTTCCACCAGGATTCCACCACTAGTTTGACTGTAGTACAATCAATGAAAACAAAGGATTTATTTGTCTTTCTTTTGGGAGCAAAGCATAAGCATCAACTACAGGATTACCCTACTCAATTCCATCCAAGTCAACTCAACAAATCCTTTATTCCAACTACTTGGGTCAGCTACATGAATCCTTTTCATCATCTAGCTCTACCCAAGGTTACATCCTCCATTAATTCCTTGGCATTGTGTTTTCTCTCACTGCCTTAACCCTCAACCCATGTTCAATTTAGATAATGCAGAATTAAATAGAATGTAAGATTGAATAGCTGTTTTAAGATAAAAATGAATCATCAAATCTGCAAGGTCATGGAAATGCTAGAATGAACCAATTCCAAGAGCCAAAGAGTATTGCCATGAATAATCAAATGTAAAATAAACAGGACAAGAATATCAGGCTAAGCCCAGAGATCTCTGCAGTCTGCCGAAGCCCAAATACCTGATTGGGAAAAAGCTATGCCTGACCAAAGCAGAAAACTGGAACCAGCGACCGTCCCATCTCCATGGCTATGTGAACAAATCCTTTTCTGGACTTGAGGAAGGCAATCTATGACAAAGAAAACATAACTGAACCAGCAACAGAATAATAACTAAATAATATTTGTAGAACAATGTTGAATTTCCAGTCTAAGCATGGACTGTTCCTCACCTACCTTCTGGTAGCATATTTGGTTTGTTTCCTCATCAGGAAAAAAAAAAACAAAAAAGAAAGAAAGAAAGAAAAAAGGTTTGTTTAATTAGTCTGTTATTTTGGTGATCATGTTACTGTTTCTTTCCTGCCACACATTTTTTTCTTGTATTAGAACTTGATTTCCACTTGCAGGTTATCCAGAAAGAGCTTGCTGTTACATGTATGTGTGCATAGCTAACGATGTATTATAGTATCAAGCCTAAAAGTGGAAAGTTATAAGAATTGAACCTCACAACCGTGCTCCATAAGGCATGGCTCTTGCACTCCACCTGGCACTATGATGCAACTATGACCAGATCCCAGTAGGGAGGTAAAAATTTTCTTCGCTGCTGGTGTAAAACCCAACCAAGTCCATACATGCTGCAGGAATGGTGTGTAGAACACCTGATCATTTTGTCCCCCAACATGAGAAATAGAAGCACTAGGAAGGCCCCATGAAATTGAGTAGGCCATGCATTATTTTTAAAGATAGCTAGACTTACAGCACTAATGGCGAGGAATTTAATTCTTGGGAGAGGCATGAAACCTGTAAAATCAGCAAGTGCAACGAAACTAGTTAGCAGAATTGAATGTGGCTCATATCCAAAGACTGCATCAAGCACAGAGTAAAAAGCATTATTTTTGCCTAACACAGAGAAATAAACTAATAAGTCTCTATCTCTCTGTCTCTCTCTCTCTCACCCAGACAACATATTTCATAAATATATGATATATATATATTATGAATATTAAAAATAATTACACAATTTGAAAATATATGCATATAATTAACTTAGTGATGTTCCAGCCATAAGGGGAAAAAATGGAGAAACCCGGTCTGGTAAACTGGATATGTCTGTTGGATCAGTGAGTTAACCTGTGGTACAACCAGTTCAACCGAACAATCAGATCCCAATTTTTTCAAAACACTGGAAAAAATGTTCACAGGAAAAGAAATGGGTCGATGCAGATAAATGAGATTGCTTATATTGATATTTCCAAGAAAGAGCTGATTGAACTTTGAAACAGGTTAATCCATCCTATTTCCTGGGAAAGAGGATTGCAAGAAATTTATAAACTAAAACACACTTTCTCTACCCTCAATGCATTGCATTAACATTCATAACAATTAACATGGCCCTCCAAAACACACTTCTACTTAAACCAACAGAAACAGACATGGGTTTGGTGACTGGGCTATCACCAATACCCGATGTCTATGAACTTACCATAGGCATATGATTTGGGTCGAACGCGTTTATGTCCTCCACATGTAGAGTTACCCGAAAATAACTGCAACCATTCTCACAGATATACCTGGCTAATTTCCATGATGAACAAGAAAATCACATGAATAATGATAGCCATAAGTAGCAAGATCTAAGAAAGGAAACTTGCTTTGGTCCTGAAAGAGGATATATCATATATGGTGGGGTGAGCACCTGGACAGTTTTCTCCCAAATTTGCATTTGTCGTTGACGGGAATCACCGTAAAAACTAAAAGCAACCCAAATATCCTGTAGTAGAAATGCAAACAAGAAGGTATTCATTTGAAAATAAAATAGAATAATGAAGAAAGAAACAAAGGCAGGTGGGTGGTGGGAGAGGGGAAGTAGAAAGGGAAGGAGCACCAACGTGAGGGCCACGGGAACTGAAAGGAAGAGAAAGGCCTTGAGGACCAAAGCAAAGATGAAATGGATGGCCCCCAACCACAGAGTCAGAGCCTCTATTGCATGGATTATGGAATCTTCTCGTCTTCCCCTGAGTGCCGCCACTGTTTCCTCTTCACTGCTGCTGCTCACCCTCTGCTCCTTCCTCTCCTCCATCCGGCCTATCCCCAACTACTAAACACTTGTTGCCCATGACTAAATATACATTTATTGCTGCTGCTGCTCATCCACTGGTTCTTCTCCTCCCAGCCTGGTCCTGCCTCTCCTCAGTCCCTACTCTCAAGCCCTTTGCCTCCTTATATTAAAACCCCACCACCCCATGTCTTAGAAGTCAGATCACATCAAATGCAGCAGAGTACATAGTCCTAAATTCAATGACTCCATATTGAAAGTCGTTTGTTGGGTCAAAGGATAATAAATTAAGGGTTTATTACATTTTACCCCATGTGTTTTGCACATTATCTTGAATCCAAAATCAAACAATATACCTTTTATACTATATAATTATAAACAATGCATATTTTTTTTTTTTTACTCATGTTACCTTTTTTTGGACAAAAGGTGCACATACTTTTATAGCTTGACTGAGAGCAAAAGTGTTATTTTTTAAGTAAAAGCAAAATGATCATTATTATATTAAAACCCCAAATTCCAACCCGCTCCCCCATTTACTGTTCCTCTGGTGCTGGTGTTGGATCTTGAAGTCGAAATCCTAGAATTCGAAGAAAACTAATGTAGGACTAACATTAAAGAGAACACATGGAATTCAACAATATTTATTTCTCTTGCAATTTTTTTGTTGGGTGAAAATATGTTGGGAAAAAGGGTTAGAGTTAAGATTAGGGTTTCATTTTAATGTTTTAGAAAATTTGAAATTTTTTTGAGGAAAATAAAACTTGGCCAAATAAAAGGTTAGGGTTTTCATGTTACACTTCCATTTTAGGACTAAAGTTGCGGTTTGATGTTTAAGAGAATTAAGAGAAAATTTTGGGATTTGGGGAAATTTGGAGAAACTATATCTCGAGTAAAGAGGAACAACTAAGAAGGAGAAATTATATAGAGTACATTATTCTATCAAAATAAGCCAATAAGGTATAGATAAGAGGAGTGAATTGTAATAAACCCGTAAATTAACTAGAGTTATTCTATATGCAAGTAGTTGCTTTTTTGGTCTGTTAGATATATTTAAAACTTTGGCATTTCCTTCAGAGTAGATATCTCAAGCAGGTGAAGATAACGATGTAGGGATACAACTTGGTACTTTTGTCTCTTTTGGGACACGCATATTAAGTACTCATTGGCTACACCCACTCCTTAGTTTCATAAATACACATATATGGTAGCGTTTAAGATGAATCTGATGGATGTTATTCTTCTTTCTCAAAAGGCTTGAGCAACCCATAGGTGATTGCCATGGCGACCCAACCCCCAACCAGAACTCTCACCGCCGATACCCTGATTGGTGCTCCACCAAGCTGAGCTCCCACTCCTCCAAACAGAGCCAGAGCTAATGAGGCCACCACGACAATCACCACAGTCCTCACTGTGTTGTGAGCCGCAAACATTGCGGATGCTATTGGAACAAATGACCCACACAAAAATGCCAAGGCTGATGCAGCTGCTGCCTTATATGGGCTTGGCAGTGTTTCCTTGCCAATGATGTTATTCTCCTCTCCTTTCATTGTGTTTGCCTTGGCATCTTCCATGATCACTTTCGTCATTGGATACCTCCCAGGAGACGAACCAAAAGGCAACTTCTTTCCAGGTGTCATGGTTGGTGACACCTTCTCCGCTGGCTCAGAGGTTAGTTTTGCACATGGTGTTCCTTTCGAAGGGGTTACTGCAGGTGACAGGGCTGTGTTAATCTGAGCAGGCATGGTTTCAACAACTGTCGGTGGAGGACTGGCGACAACATCAAGCTTGATGACTTTATCATCTTGCTTGCATAACTTGCTCTTTGCAGTACACTGGCTAACAGTTGCCTCTTCGATATCCCTCTGCATGGAAACGGAAACAAACTCCCCGACCGCCATGCTGCAGGCGCCAGCAAGAGCTCCAGCCAATCCAGAGAGGACCATGGACCATCTATCATGTCGAATTGCGCCTATGCCAAGCATCAATGAAGTAGTAGAGAGCAAGCCATCATTTGCACCCAGAATGGCAGCTCGGAGCCATTGAGCTCGTTGAACTCGCTCAGTCCTTTGATCTGTATCATCATCTACTACAGGAAGCTTGTGTTCATGACGAGATTGGAGTGTTTGAGGAGCCATGGAAGAGAAATGGATACTAACTGGAGGCACAGGAGTTGAGGGAGTGTGGCTTTGGGAGCTGAGACACACTCAGACCGCGTGGAGATATATATATATAAAAAGACATGGGTGTCCATGTGAGGCACCCAGCCCCATAGGATGGGGATGCTTGGAAGCAAAATTGCTTTGGTGGTACCGTGAAAGACTACAAACCGAGGTATACGGTCGTTAATGTCAAAGGGATTTGATAATTGAAGACTTGTATTATTCCACTTGTCCGGCCCATCAGGAGCCTCCGGTTCAAACGCCCCTGATTAAGAATCATTCTTTTAATAAACAAACAACATTTTGCTGAGTTTGATCGTATTTGAAACTTGGATTCCTTTCTCGCAAATTTCAAATTATTTTAGATTCAATTTACCCTGTCCTTTCTCTCTTTTCAAAGAACTAACTTTGCTCCACCTCTTCAAGACATAAATTTTTCCTAGCTAGGCTGGTAGCTTCTCATCAATTTAATATGTTATATCCGGCCTCTTTAGGCAGGTATCTCCAGTCCAACTTGAGCCATTTCAAACAATTCAGAAAGAATAGGCAATTACACTTGATATATTATTTCCTGAGCAGGGAATCAAAGCTGAGTTCTAAGACCCCTAAATCATTTAAACATGATCGGTTTTGCCCCACACAACTTTCTAGGAACTATAGCATAGGGTACAATTCTAACTTCACCACAAATTCCCAGGTGTCATCGATGTGGTGAGTTGAGAGACAGGGAGAGGAAGGACACCATGAAATAAAAATTGATGGGTTCTCCGATGGTGGTGTGATGAAGGTTTCATTTTTTTTTTTGGACAGGCAGCTGCTTCACCTTGCTGCTGCATATGTATATGAAAGAGAATAGAGGGGATGGTTGAACATGTGTCGTTGCATTGCATGGTGGCCTTGTGGCTAAAGAGGAAGCTGCCAATGTGAAGGATGAGCCCATATTGCTTAACGTGCCGGTCACGGGAGGAAATCAAGAAGGTTGAATTTGTTCAAGAGTAGCTAAATCATCATCAGTACTATCTTTTTCTTATACTCATGGTTAATGACATACGAACAAAAAACCCAAAAGAATAGACAACCAGATTTGTGTGCTTAATTTGATATGTCCAACAAGCTCTGCGGTCAGTGCAACCCAAATTAGTAGTCAAACTAAGCTCTGCAAGCTGGCTGCTGAACCTAAACAACAATATTTAGATGAAAACTCACTTACAGTAGCGCCATGGCCAAAGATCAACACCAACCCGCCAATGTAGGGTAATAATATTGACCATCACCGTACCTGTATCATCACCCAATAAAGAGGTTGCTTTAACACATCATCTGTCACTTTACTAACTACAAAAATCCTTAATAATCTCAGGTATGTTGTTGCAAGAAAAGCACGTTAGGCACGCAAAGTTCTTGGGCTGGCTATGTGGGTTGTGGAATGAATCGAATGATTAGGTTCCGATCAGTCTCGAGATCGATGATGGTTAAACTTGGGAATGGGTATGAATGCATCGGGATTAGTAAAAACCCTAGGATGGATGTGTTTCGGATTTGGTAACAGAGGGTCTGTGGAGAGTAAAGCTTTGGAAACGATTTTGAATGTAAATGAGCATGACATCAATTCACGAATGGGACAATTAAGCTTAGGGATGAGTGTATATGGCATCAAATCAATGTCTTGGTCTTTAAATTAGAAAAATTATGCCACAATGCCCAATATTAAGACCTATTCACGTTTGATGACCCATCCTTTCTCTGTAAGACTATAACAGGAGCCAAAGGCCCAAAATAAAGATTAAATCCCCTTAAATACCCACAAACAATAAATTTGTATTTACCTTGCAAGCTAGCTTATCCATATTATTAAACGGTCCCATGTTCTTGTTTTTTTAGAATACATAATTTATTTTTTCATTAAAAAACGAACAATAATGATGAATTATAATATTTACATATATGATTAAGTGATGACTAAAAATAATATCTATTTACATGTGTTTATTCATACTTTATTTTTAATTAATTTTTTTTAAAAATATGTTGTGTTTGTTTATAAGTTAAATGATGTCCAAATCAAATAACAATTAATGCATTGGATGAATTTGTAAAAATATTTTTTAAGTTAAAAATTAAGTAAATTAATATCAAATTTTGTGGTCTACAGATTCCCACTGGAACAAGACACTTATGTTGACAGTTTTTGGTGGTAAAAAAAAATTAGGTCAAAAAAGCATGATGTTTGTCTCATCCAGTACAAGCTTGGGTGGGGAAAAAGTTGAGGGTAAGTGATGATTGTAACCGCCATAATCACCACTCTATAATTGCTTTCCAATGAAAAGCAAAGAATATAAATTAAAAATATATTTACCTTGAGGAAATAAGGAGATCCTTTATCATGCGTATCACCGCCAGTCGCCGGACTCGCCACTGGCGTTAAAGCCTCGCCCACCGAAAAGATTGTCCTTGTCAACTTACATAGTCTAATATTCTAATATTCTATACAGGCAATCATTTTTCCCACAAGGTGTCCGCCCCATTTCACTGGCCTTTTTGCCTTTGCTAATCGGCTCATTATTCCAACGGTGGTGTAACGTTGGTTCTTCTCATCCAAGTAATATTGAATATAATAAAAGATTTAGTTTATTCATATGAATTAATTAGAAGCAAGGATGATAAGTGGGAGAGCGTCATTAGTATCAATGCATCCCACGCAAGATATGATCCAATTTCCCAGAACCAGAGCAAATGGAATAAATCATGCATGTGGGCACCACCTCCTCAGTCCTCACCATTTATCTCAAAAATAATAATGGTTGCAATGATAATTATTATTATTATTTAAAAAAAAAAATATTTATCCTTTTTTAAGTGGAGTTGTTGCATTAATTAGTATACTTCACTCAAAGATTTCAACAATTGGGATTGTGATGATTATAATATCAGATGGCGTTGATGATGAGAGAAGTTCAGTAATGATTGTGGGCGCATGAGTTTACTGTGCTCTTCTCCCTTTAACTCATGCCTACACACCGGTAACATGAGGAACCAAAAAAATAAAATTGATATCATTATATTAACAAAACTATTTTATGAATGTTAGGCAATCCACTCAAGACCTGTCTTCTTAAGCAGCGGGTTCAGTCTGAAGTCTTGGTTAAATTAGTCTTTACATAATTGCATTAAATAAAATATAAGTAATAGGTATATCATTTGAAAGCATTGTCTAAAGTTGTTCCTTATTATTTTTAATTAGTTATAAATAGTATTTTAAAAATTATGAAAATTTGACATCTAAATTTATATAGAAAATATAATTTTTAATAAAGCACGTAATAATAACAAAAAACTCAGTTGGGTTATCAAACTCTGGTCTCGAACAAAAACACAATATAGGCCAAACACCCCCTCATAGTCCAAGGGGAGCCGTTAACTTTCCAACTCCCTTGCAAAAATATACCGAAATAATAATAGCAAGGCTTGATTGTTGAAGAGGTTGAGGATCGCAAACTCAAAAAGAAAGAAAGAAAGCAACATAGGTTGAAAAAGGGAGCTATAAATAATAATGATTAAAGAGGTTGAAAAATATATTCTATGGTATAAATTAAAATCATAAAAAGGAGCATTCCCCTTTTGTACCAGCTGAGCCTGAGCCTGAGCCTGAGCATACAGTCATACAGATTACGCCCACTAGGGCCACTACTACTACTCAATCCCATCCCCACTTCTTGTAACGGCTCCATAGTTATCTGAAGAAAGACTGTATAGTAAATTGAATTTTATTATTCAAACTGACCCATAACTCCCACTAACTATTTTCTACATTGCCACCAGTAAAAGTGTGTTTGTGTGTGTGTGATGAGAAGAAGCTGGGGTGGGTGTTCTTGTTAGCCAAACATTATTATTTAGTTTTGCTCGTAATAATCTGGATTACGGGATCAGTGCAACCAAAAGCCTCCCTTCCGGTTGGATGCTCCAAAAGCCAAGTAACCCCCACCTGCACCCCACTCAGTCACGACACCCTCCACTTCTCACGTTTCCAGGGCGTTGCTTTCCTCCCTCCCGTGTCCTTTGTATGTATATTAATGTTAATATGGTACAATATCGGCATCTCTCCGCTCTTCAACTTCCTCTTGCATTTACATATCACGCATCACAGCAAACCTGTGAACAATCTCCCCCCTTTTCTCTTCCTCCTTATTCATATTTATTTCTTTCCCCAAACCCATCAACCCCATCCTCTCTTCTTCCATCTCTTCCACTCGAAGAATGGAAATGGCTTCCTTGCACTATAGGTCTAGTAGAATTCTTCATCTATTTGTTGGTGTTTTTGTTGCACAACTCACCATATCTCTGTCTGCCAAGGTGAATTGGGGCATTGTAGAATATCTTGTCTACGTCTCTGCTTTGGGTGTGTTGAGAATTCTTGAATGGTTTTTGCAGGTGTATGTAGTTTATATGGGTAGCAGAACTAGCGATGACCCGGATGAAATTCTCAGGCAAAACCACCAAATGCTTACTGCAGTTCATAAAGGAAGGTCAGATTCATTCAGCTGTTAAACATCTTCTTTTTCTTAGGTCTCTGGTTTGAGAATGTTTCCTTCATCGATCTTATTGATTCTTGTCTTCTGCAGTACTGAGCGAGCCCAGGCCTCCCACGTTTATAGTTATAGACATGGTTTCAAAGGCTTTGCGGCGAAGTTGACGGAGCAGCAAGCTTCGGAAATGGCTAGTCAGTCTTTTTCTTTTTTCTCCCTGTTTTTTCCTTCTCTTTTAGTGCTTCAATTAATTTTCCTCCTCGTGTGTCCTATCATCTCGAGTTTTGATTGTTGAACTAGAGAAATTTGTGGGTCTGGAAATGACAGATATGCCCGGCGTGGTCTCTGTGTTTCCCAATTTAAAAAGAAGGCTGCACACCACTCATTCGTGGGATTTCATGGGTCTCGTGGGCGAAGAAACCATGGAAATTCCAGGGTATTCCACCAAGAATCAAGAAAATGTTATCATTGGTTTCATTGATACGGGTCAGTGCTCTTTCAATTCATTATCTACTCATATCATTGTATTTAACTCTACTTTTCTTTCTTTCTTTCTTTCTTTGATACTCATATTCGCACCTTCACTTCCCAACCATTTCTTACTTGGGTGCCTGAAGGATTCTCTCCCCCACACAAGGCTTTGGGTGAAATAGTCAAGCGTTGTCAAGTACAGGATTATTTACTTTTGTATGTCTATCAGCTTGAGCAACTTCATGAGCTTATTGAGTTTGTTATGTAAATAGAGTAGCATTCAATTTTCTAAAGCAGAACCATGTATAATCATAAGACATATTTAAGAGCTTATTAACTCTTCGTCATATCAAATTATTGTCCATTAGTTATGTTTGAAGCCATTTCACTAAGTTTCATGTAGGCATTTGTCACCACAAACTACAAAGCATCTACCTCTGATGTTCAGAAGCCTAATCAGGACATTCATGGTGTTAAAACTCAACATAGTAAGCAATGTAGCTTGAAAGTAAAGCTTTGAGCTTCATCATTTATAACAAGCTGAACAGACCAGGGATGTCACTAAATACTACAAGTGGCCCGTGAGAGAAGTAAAGAAACTTTCCTCCCTGGTTGGCCTTCTGTCAGAAAACTGTGTATGAGTATTTCCTTTCGGTGTCTTTCATGATTGAATGCTTTTTGACTATCATGATTGCTTGATCATTACCACCCATCTCTGCTGTGGGTTAATTCCTACTTCTTGCCCTCTAAAGCTTGAACAAGTACAAATATACAAATCATTGCTTATAAATGCTTCCTTTATGTTGGAGTTCAAATGGTTTTCTTGTTTTAATTCTGCATATGGAGAGCATTGGACTCCCTCATCAGGCTTTGGAAGTCTCTTTGCTTAAGCTTCCGGGGTGGAATTTTTTTTCTGTTCATTGATTGTGCGGGAAGAGGCAGGCTGCTAGGGGCATGCCTTGCTCGTTTTCATTTTTCATTTTTTATATTTTACTCATGCACTTTCGGTATCTCTAAGGCCTGTGTATTAAGGTTGCCCTACTCTTTTTATGACAAAGTTATTAGTATGTCTCTAATTTGTATCATCATCGGAAGCAGGTATATGGCCTGAATCCCCAAGTTTCAGTGATGACAACATGCCTTCAATACCAGCTGGATGGAATGGACAATGCCAATCAGGAGAAGCATTTAATGCATCATCTTGCAACAGGTTTTATAATAGTAACACCTTATTTGATAAGATCATTTGATGGAAATTTATTGACAGAGGGATCCTCACTCTTTTAAAAAAAAATTATGGTATAGGAAAGTGATTGGAGCCAGATATTATTTGAGTGGCTATGAAGCTGAAGAAGATCTGATAACGTCTGTGTCATTCAAATCCCCTAGGGACAGTTCTGGTCATGGCAGCCACACAGCCTCAACAGCTGCAGGCCGGCATGTGACAAACATGAATTATAAGGGCTTGGCAGCCGGAGGTGCTAGGGGAGGTGCTCCGATGGCAAGGATTGCAGTGTACAAGACTTGTTGGGCCTCAGGTTGCTACGATGTGGACTTACTAGCTGCCTTTGATGATGCAATTAGAGATGGCGTTCATATCTTGTCTCTGTCCCTAGGTCCTGAAGCACCTCAGGGAGATTATTTTAATGATGCCATCTCCTTGGGATCATTCCATGCTGCTAGCCATGGGGTAGTGGTAGTTGCTTCAGTTGGAAATGAAGGAAGTCAAGGTTCTGCAACAAACCTTGCTCCATGGATGATCACTGTTGCCGCTAGTTCAACAGATAGGGATTTTACATCTGATATCGTATTAGGAGATGGTGCTAATTTCACGGTAATGCTATTTCCCTAGTAATGTCTGTAGATTTAGACATTAATCTTAGGCTCTTAAAACACTTCTTGGTTATTGAATAGGGTGAAAGTCTGAGTCTGTTTGAAATGAATGCCTCCACAAGCATCATCTCTGCTTCCGAAGCCTATGCAGGATACTTCACTCCCTATCAATCCAGGTGAAGCAGAAGGTACCTGACAATAGGTATAGTCTTAGATATTAACACGTAAATGAAAAATCTCAAGTTATGTTTTCTTGTTTACTTGTCCCTCTAGCTACTGTTTGGAGAGTTCCTTGAATAATACCAAGACTAGAGGGAAGATTTTGGTATGCCAACATGCCGAGAGTTCAACAGATTCAAAGCTGGCAAAGAGTGCAGTAGTCAGAGAAGCTGGTGGAGTTGGGATGATTCTTATAGATGAAGCAGATAAGGATGTTGCCATTCCTTTTGTGATCCCTGCAGCTATTGTTGGAAGGGGCACAGGGGGCAGGATTCTATCCTATATTAATCATACACGGTTATTTTCTACTCTCCGATGATGAAGATTCAGTGTGAGATAATTGAATTATTTTGTATTTCTCATTTAAGGCTATTCCATTTACATGAACAGAAAACCAGTTTCTAGGATTTTCCCAGCAAAGACTGTATTGGGATCTCATCCTGCTCCTCGAGTTGCAGCATTTTCTTCAAAAGGTCCCAATGCCTTAAACCCAGAAATTTTGAAGGTATATTCCTACTAAAGATCATCAAATTTTATGTGAGCTGCTCCTTTAATTACTTGTTCTTAATTTTACTCATGCTTTATTTCTGATTATTCTACTTTGTAGCCTGATGTCTCAGCTCCTGGATTGAATATCCTTGCAGCCTGGTCTCCAGCAATTGAGAAAATGCATTTCAACATTCTCTCTGGAACTTCTATGGCTTGTCCGCATGTAACAGGAATTGTGGCCTTGGTCAAAGCTGTGCATCCATCATGGTCTCCATCTGCAATTAAATCTGCGATCATGACAACGGGTAAAATTTCCAAGTTCCAAAACTCACGTTGTTCTTTATAGTTTTTGAACAAAAATTATGACCCCAACCTCAGAAAAAAACTGACATTACAAAAGGAAAATGCAGCAACTATTTTGGATAAGAACCGCAGGTCCATCACTGTTGACCCTGAAGGAAGAAAGGGGAATGCATTTGATTATGGCTCAGGCTTCGTGAACCCCACAAGAGTCCTTGATCCTGGCCTCATCTATGATACAGAGCCAACAGATTACAAAGCGTTCCTCTGTTCAATCGGTTACTCTGAGAAGTTGCTGCATTTGATCACAAGGGACAACAGCACATGCGATCAAACTTTTGCAACTGCATCTGCACTGAACTACCCATCAATCACAGTGCCCAATCTTAAAGACAACTCCTCAGTTAGTCGAACAGTGACAAATGTTGGGAAACCAAGAAGTATTTATAAAGCAGTAGTGTCCGCTCCTACTGGAATTAATGTAACTGTTGTACCACACCGGTTAATCTTCAGCCACTATGGCCAGAAGATCAATTTCACTGTGCATCTCAAGGTGGCTGCCCCATCACACAGCTATGTGTTTGGGTTCTTGTCATGGAGGAACAAATATACACGAGTAACCAGCCCACTGGTTGTCCGCGTTGCACCTACCAGTTTAGGGTTAATGAGATAACAGGCTCGGAACTGAGGAATGTTGTTTACATATATTACAGCAGCATACAGAAAATTTTAATCCCAGTGCAGAATTTAGATCATAGACCAAAGTGAAACAAGCTTCACAAATTGGAGATACATCAGTCCAACAAGTGTTTCCTTTCCTTTCTTGTCTCTGTGTTGTGCCCATACCAATGCTTTTACTCCTACTCCCTTGAGAATTTAAGTAAATCTGACGTACATCACTGATTCTCGACAACTATGTGTGGTAATTTCCCTGGATTTTTGCTTACATTTTTCACATTTTGTCAAGCCTTCTGCATTTGCTTTGTGAATTTTGAATCTGGAGCAAGTGAATCACGGAAATGATGCTGGGAAAATGCCCTTTCAAGGAAAAATTAGACCCATCACAATTGGTGTGTCTTTTCCATCAGATCAAATCTAGGTGAGAATTCAGCATCTCTCAGATATATGGAATATGGAAAATATCAACTAAGAGCAAATGAGTATTGGTGATGTTGCTGGCAACTTCATGCCATTGTCTTAGGAGTCATGATATACAATGTTATAATTGGCATGTAGGCACGCGGCATATACAGTTTTCAACCATAAACAAATAGAATTGAGATATTCAATTGTTCCCATTCTTCCACTGTTAGCCATTTTAGAATATTCTTATTTGCTTAGACTATGTTTGGTTCTCTAGAAAATATGAGGAGAAAAAAAAATTTGAGAGAAAAGAAGAAAGAAAAAGTGAAAAAAAAAATTAAAATTTAAAATTCATAAATTATTTTTATATATTATTTCAAACTTATTTCACTTATATAACATTTTTATATAAAGATTAAATAATTTTAAAATATATAAATTTCTTATTAATTTTAATTATATTTGATTTTCTTTTGTATTTTTTATAATATAATCAAACATAAGAAAATCATTTTCCTTGGAAAAAAAAATTATTCTCTTAATACTTTCTGGAAATCAAACATAACCCTAGTATATCAGAACATTATTCTACACTAAGGAACCCTGAACATCAAATTCAAATAGAATCATCATATGGGAACTGAACCCAGACACTAACTAGCTCATCCATCTATTCAAATATAATGATTTCAAAGTGTTCCAGTATTCTGACACTAAAAGAAAGCCATCTTAGAGCAAATTAATAAGTCATCATTTCAAAGAAGCAAAGGTTGAGAGGGATGAAACCTTGATGTTCTTTTGTAATCAAATTATGCAACTCCACGCCTGCATATCAATAAAGAAGTGTGCTTCAGTCAGGTGATGAGCTCAAGACATCAGGACTTATGGTGACTGCATCCCCACTGGCTGAAACTCTGAAGGATCAATGAGACCTTCTAACACAACAAGCTGGTCCAGTAGTGCAAGCTTTTCATTTTCCAGGATCTTAACCTCATCTTCAGCCTCTCTCAATTCTCTTCCCAATGCAAAGCTCTCTTCCTCAAGCAGCAAATACTTCCGTCTCAGTGCCCGGTACTCATTTCCAGATGTATTGTCTGGCAGTGAATCTGAGGTTGATCTCTCTGGTTGTTGCAACATTGGAGCAATTTCATTCTTTGCACTTCTTTTGGGGACCTTCTGCCCTGTTTTTAGAGGCAGGGAAAGTGGAAACTCTGGAGCCTCTTTGACATTTTTACCTTGTAATTGAAACTGTGCAGCCTTTTGGGTCGAGGATTTCTTTTTTCGTGGCTTAAGATTTGAAACTTCCTCAGGCAGCGGCATCCTTGGATCTTGCATCCCTCACAGGCCTCACCAGTTGACTATTGCACTATACAAAGAATGTGAAAAAGCATATGAGCACAAAAGAAGTCAAAAGCACCACGGATTTTAGGTAATGAGAAAGATTTGCCATGGAGGTGTGAATATAAGACAGATGTATGTAGGATCTAGAAATTGAAGAGTTAATCGTACAGCTCAAGAGAATATTGGTGAGACTTATTCTGAAGTTTTTAAATCATCTAATTTATGAGAAAGGTTTTTGGATGGAAACCCAGAAAATGCTTCACAATCACAGAGATATATAGAAACACAAATGCAAGCAATGTGTTCATGCAAACACACATTTGATGCATGGCATAGTGGAAAACTAGCCCTTCCAATCTAGGATCCAATTCTGTTATGATCATCATTGTATCTCTGGGGGAAACACCCCAAGTCTCACCTAGATCAAAACCAATAGCCATCAGATTCTTAAACCCTTTTTACCACGATAAAATTCTAATTTAGGTGGGTATGAATGGCATAATAAAATTGATTAAGTGCTAAGGTAGATCAGCAAAACAGTTCTCCATTGAGATTGTACTTGGCCCTATTGTATCTTTGTTATACAATTCATCTTTAGAGGCTTCCCTGTCATTTTTGAACAATTGATGTGAAATTTACTATTTTGGAGCACCATAAAAATGCTCAATTTTCTGCCAAAAGAAACAAGGAAAAAATTCACTCTCCTAAAATTCAAACTTTGATCCTATGTTAATTATCTCCAACCACCCCTTGCTTTTCACTCTCCCCTTAAACTCTTCACTCTTTACCTCCAGCTGGCTTCCTACAATTAAGAATCCCACATATATAATGAGAAATGTCTCTTAACCAAATCCAAGAAATTATGGTAAAGAAGCGAAAATAATCCCTTTTTTTCTTTTTGTCTATCAAGAACAAAGATGAAATTAGTATATTCTTTTTTGTGGTACCTTGACAAGCACTTCCTTACATCCCCATACTGGATTCAACAAACAACCCCAAACCACCACCTCACTCTGGACTCCCTTTTCCAGATAAATGAAACACCTCACAATAATCAGGATCTTTATGCTGAAAGTAAAGTGATACCATCTCATTAAACAGAAACTGGATAGTGACCTATCAGAATGAGTTCCTTCAGTACTTAGAATATAAAGCTTCCAGGAAAAACATGCTTTGAATTAATAGGAAGCATATTTTGAATGCTCAATAATGTACATCACAGGTGATCTAAATATGGATGAATTCATCAAATAAAGAACTTTGTTTACAAAGCCCAGATTTTCCCTAATAAGTGTGTTAAGTGTTAAAGCCCTAAATGTTGGATTCTGAAGGTCATCAGAATCCATGAGCAGATGGACTCAACCATGCACTTTGAAGCTGCTATTCTGCAGAACCTCCACCGTGCATCAAACATGATCTATGAGTTAGATGATTTCAGGCCCAAGGTCTAAGTATGATGCAGCACCACATACACTTCCAAAAGGTAGCCCCACATATAAGGCACAACCAACATCAGTAATCAGCTGATACGCAACATTGGACTTCCGCCTGGGCTATGCCAGACATCCCCACTCAATTGTTGATGCCCATGTCAGCAAGCACGAAGCAATCTAGGTCAAACCTCACTCTAATACCAAATGATGTGGGACCACATACACTCCCAAAAGTTTAAGCTAATGGGGGTAGAGGCAGCTCTACATATAAGGCCCAACCAATGTTGGTAATCTGCCGATATAGGAAGTTGGATTTCAGTACATCTTACATCAAAGTAGCTAGAAGCCACCAACATGGTGGATAAAAGGAAAAATAATGTCCCAAAACACATACACACCCTATGATACATCACTAGCCATTGGACTGAAGCAAAGAAAAGCAAAATTGGGAGTATCATAGACGACCAAAGATGAGAGTCCAGTTTGTACGATTTATTACCCATTTATATGCTCCATGGCATGTAAATAACAAGTAAAAACATTTTAACACCAGCCTAAAATACAAAACAAAATGAATCAATAAACAGCTAGAAGAAAAAATACAATATATATATATATATATATAAGCCATGAAAATCATCCTTGATCACCCCAAAGGATTGTAATATTACAAAATGAAAATGTAGGATTAGGACCCAGAAACTTATCACCAATCTTCCATGGATAGAACAGCTTTGCCTACTTCAGAAAAGAATTAGAAGACATGGTTGTGTCATGACTCATGATTAGAGACTTAAATCTTGCATTGGCTATGTGATAGAAAATCCGGAATTCTCACCCCCTTCCTCTAGCCAAAAGAATTTCAATTTCTGTTTGAACTTTGTTCTAACAAACCATCCTCAATTTGACCATAAAAAAACCAGCCTCCAAAGCCAGTTGTGTTGCATGACATCAATAAATTAAGCATCACGAAAAAGCATAATTTTAGAACAACGAAACCCATTCCCTATTCCACCCAAATAGAAAAAAGACAAATAAATTCAGTTCATCAAAATTCGTGCGGAACAAGCAGGGTAATGAAAAAGTTGACACAAAAAATAAATTTTAGGTTTTATAAGAAACCCTAAAAAAAACCGCTACCAGGAAAAAGAAAATTATCAGTCCAGAATAATGAAATGAAACGAAACGAAACGAAACGAAACGAAACGAAACATGGGAAGCACACATGACAGATGGTTTTCAGGTAATGTAGAGGCACCTTGGAGAGTTTGCTCAGGCTCGAACGTGCTTTGCCCAAATGAGAAGCCGCGGAAAATAGGGCAAATCAATAAAAACGAGATGAGAGTTGAGAGAGAGGGGAAGGGGTGGATGAAAATTGAAATTGACAGGGAAGTGGGTTGGACCTCGATGCAACCAACCCCGCCTCAGAATCAGGAAGGCCGTCTGCAATGCCTCCGGGCTCCAGAGGCTCCAGGAACCGAACCCCTTTTCTCTTTTCCACTACGCACGTCTTTAACCTTATTTGCCCACAATAATGCTCTTTCATTCATGAGTCATTCGTGGGTAATAGGCTAGTCCCCCCTCAGGCTCAGCCCGACTTCCAACTCAATCACTCCATTCCACATTCCACATTGGAACCAATCTTCAACGCCGTGGACTCCGCATTCGCCATTCATCTACCGATCGCCTTCTTCTGCCCACCTCAAGACGGCTGGCAGACCCATGCTTTTTTAGCACCCATTTCAAGCCCACCGCCTTTCACTTTCACTTTTTAAATCTATTTCATCTACCATTGAAATATAGTTTGGGTCTTGCTGCGGGTGCCACGGAAAAATGTGATGTACCCATTAAATTTTGGCTCTTAAATAAGGAGATGAATATATTATTCTAAAATTGAAATAAATAGGATGCACCTGCGAAGAAAATCCAACCAAATATAAAATAACGAGATTAAAGTGTGAAGTAATGAAATACAAATCAATAAGATTCCGATATAAAATCACTTGATTAATAGTGCTTTTCAATAGGTGTCAAATAGATATCGTGGTTGGATTCAATACCTAATGGTCCCTTTTTTATACCACTGTGTGGACTTGTTATACTTTGATCCAATTCCTTTATATCCTAATTTCTCTTTTGTTTCATAATTTTATGTATTGATATTTTTATTTTATTTGATGGTCCAAATCTTATATTTATTCTCTTATTCAATAATTTGATTCTTATCCTACAATTGAATGGCTCAATTCAAAATTCTATGTACCAAAATTTTCTTTATTATTGTTTGTACAATAAATAATAATAATATTTTAAAATTTTATCCTTGATTATTCTATATTTTTAATATTGATATCATATATTTATTCTTTTATTCAATAGTTGAATTCTTATTATATAATTGAATGGCTCAATCCAAATTCTATTGTATACTTGAATCATTCAATTGAGAATTTTATGTATCAATTTTATTTTATTTTTTATTGTTTGTGCAATAAATAATTATATTTTAAATTTTATTCATAAGGCTCCATTCAAGTGGTAAAAAGATGAAGAGGTTTTGTGGCCAATTTTTGTTTAAGTTCCAATAAGACAAAAGTTTATCTATAAAAAAATAATATTTTAAAATTCTTTCTCAAGCTTAAATAAATAAATTCCACGTGGTACTAGCTTTTTTGGGAAACTTGTGTTTTGACCCTCTGATATCGAAAATATATGCTTTTGGAAACTCAAATATATGAAATATGATATCCAACTATTAATGAACAAAATAATATTGGAAACGTGCACTATGTCCTATTTGCTTTTCCCCTTCCTAGATTGCCCCTAAATTTCTCCATCTCATCAACAAGTCCTCTCCATATTAGTAGAACAATCTGAAACTTGAACTAATTCTCAAAGGTTGAACACAAAGAAACTTGACCCGAAAACCAAAAGTAGGGAAACTCATTTGCGCTACTAAACAGGGCAGTGTCAAAACGCGCCTTTCGTCGTGCCTCCGCCTAAGACAGCTTTGTTGGGTGCTTGCCTTATGCCTTGGAAGATGTGGGCTCTCATTTGGGATCCATAAAAGACGGAGATAAAGCAACGAGGAGAGAAGGAAATGGTAGAAGCTCACACCTAAAGCCTTGACGAACAAAAATGGAGAGGGATCGGTGACGGAGCTTCCTGTGATGCACGGAATGAGAAGAAAACGACCCAAATCCAAAACCCTAGCCATGAAAGCCCTCAAATTTCTCCCAATATCAATTTAGTCGGTTCAAAATGCACCAAAATCTATCTTAGAACCCAAAACTGATAAAACACATTAAAGAATGGAGAAGACGTTGCATAAACAAAAGCGTAGGAATGACCTTATAAATTCCCAAATCGACCAATCAGTCGACCGCCTGGTCAATCGGTCGACCTCCTGGTCAATCAGTCGACCTCCTGGTCAATCGGTCGACCTCCTGGTCAATCGGTCGACCTCTTGGTCAATCGATCAATTGCTTGGTCAATCGAGGCTTTGGACAGATAGTTCCCAAGTTTAACTAAGGTGGTACCTAAGTTCCGTTAAGATAGTCCCTAAGGTAGATTAAGGTGATACCTAAAGGCTATTAAGGTAGTACCTAAGGTATAGTTCTCAAAATAAGAAAGGTGAATCAATTGACCACACTAAATAATCACATAATGACATGTTTTAATGGTCACGAGTGAAGTAAGTAATGTCCACAATTGAAGTTTTGATGCTTCAGATAGGTAGTTCCCAAGTTTAACTAAGGTAGTACCTAAGCTCCGTTAAGGTAAATTAAGGTGCACCTAAGGGTTATTAAGGTAGTACCTAAGGTACAGTCCCCAAAATAAGAAAAGTGAACCAATTGACCACACTAAATAATCACATAATGACATGTTTAGGTACTACCTTAATAGCCCTTAGGTACCACCTTAATCTACCTTAGGTACTATCTTAACGGAGCTTAGGTACTACCTTAGTTAAACTTGGGAACTACTTGTTCGAAGTCTCAGAACTTCAATTATGGACATTACTTACTTCAGTTGTGACCCTTAGAGCATGTTATTATGTGATTATTTAGTGTGGTCAATTAGTTCACCTTTCTTATTTTGAGAAATGTACCTTAAATACTACCTTAATAGCCCTTAGGTACCACCTTAATCTACCTTAAGTACTACCTTAATGGAGCTTAGGTACTACCTTAGTTAAACTTGGGAACTACTTATCCAAAGCCTCAGAACTTCAATTGTGGACATTACTTACTTCATTTGTGACCCTTAAAGCATGTCATTATATGATTATTTAGTGTGGTCTATTGGTTCATCTTTCTTTTTTTGGGAATTGTACCTTAGGTCTTTAGGTACCACCTTAATAGCCTTTAGGTACCACCTTAATCAACCTTAAGTACTAACTTAACGAAGTTTAGGTACTACCTTAGTTAAACTTAGGAACTACCTATCCGAAGCCTTAGAACTTCAATTGTGGACATTACTTACTTCATTTGTGACCCTTAGAGCATGTCATTATGTTATTATTTAGTGTGATCATTTAGTTCACCTTTCTTATTTTAGGAACTATATCTTAGGTACTACCTTAATAGTCTTTAAATACCACCTTAATCTATCTTAGGTATTACCTTAACGGAGCTTAAGTACTACCTTAGTTAAACTTGGGAACTAACTGTCCAGATGGTCAACCGGTCGACTTCTTGGTCAATCGGTTGACTAGTTGATTGATCGATTGACCAAGAAGTCGACCGGTTGACCAGATGGTCGGTCGATTGGTTGGCTACCAGTCGACTGGTTTGTTTGGTTGGGAATTTATAAGGTCATTCATGCACTTTTGTTTTTGCAGCGTCTCCTCTATTATTTAATGGGTTTTATTGGTTTGGGTTCTAAGACAAATTTTGGTGTGTTTCGGACCGATTGAATTGATTTTGGGAGAGATTTGAGAGTTTCCAAGACTAGGGTTTCGGATGTGGGTTGTTTTCTCCTCGTTCCATGCGTCACAAGCAGCTTCGCCGCCGATCCCTCTCCATTTCTGTTTGTCAAGGATTCAGGTGTGAGCTTCTACCATTTCCTTCTCTCCTCGTTGCTTTATCGTCGTCTTTTATGGCTCCCAAACGAGAACCCGCAGCTTCCAGGGCACAAGGCAAGCACCCAACAAAGCTGTCTTAGGCGGAGACACGAAGAAAGACGCATTTTGACACCGTCCTGTTTAGTAACATAGACAAGTTTCCCTACTTTTGGTTTTCGGGTCAAGTTTCTTTGTGTTCAAACTTTGAGAATTAGTTCAAGTTTCAGATTGTTCTGTTGATATAAAGAGGACTTGTTGATGACATGGAGAAATTTGGGGGCAATTGAGGAAGAGGAAAAGTAAACAAGACATAGTGCACATTTCCAATATTATTTTGCCCGATGGATCTCATATTTCATATATTTAAGTTTCCAAAAGCATATATTTTCGATATCCAAGGACCACTTTTTTTTCTTTTGACGTGGCAACTATGTGATTGATACGATAATTGAGAAATTCCCGGATTTTGAGGATTTTTTTAGGATTGCAATTACTTCTCTCTCATTTATTTTTAAAATATGAATATTTAAATCTTAGGGGCAATGTGCCTCTGGAAATGCCCCCAATCGGGCCTGTGCCCTCCCTGCTTCACTCGCTCATGGTTTTTGACTTTTTTTCAGTTTTACAGATGGTCATTTTGTCTTTACACCAATAAAATAAATCACACTCATATCTTATCATGTTAATCAAAAGCAGAGCGCAGAATCTATAAAGTAACTTCAACTCGTTTTTAGTAGTAAACATATATATATTTAAATCATTGATTATATTATCTTTTATCTTTTATTTTTTGTTTTTATATATCCCTCATATAATAAAAGTTTTATATATACATTTGTACCAAAAGCTACGGTTGCTTATAATATTTATTTATTTTTAAAAATCACATTGGAAGTAGGGCTCTCGTTTGAGTTTGGCCAACATAACTTATAATTTATTTGGGTTGCCAGACTAATTAATTAAGTATGATGCCATGGTGTCGGAATAGATTAATGTTGACAAGTTGTATATGTATCTAAAACTTTAGAGCATCCATGTGGGATAAAGTAAATTTGATGCTGGAGAAGTCCCGCTAATCACGGCCAAAGGAGCAAATCATGTGTGAGTGCAACCAACGGCTTATCACAAAAATGCAATAAATAAATAAATTCAAGTGTCGCCTACCTACCAACTAAACCAAACCTTTGAATTTCAGCCCTCAGTAAGATGATGTTATTTACCAAATTAACAAAAATTCCAACCCATTAGTGTCTTTCTCAAAATATTACATATGGATGAGTTTCGCCTTGTATGTGATAATAAGTGTCATAAGATGAATTCCAATTTTTTTTATTTTTTTTTATTTTAGAAAAAGGATGTTATTAATTAGGTAGTGTTACAAGTCGTATAATTGTACGCACTATTTTATATCTTGATGCATCTCGTTTTATTTGTAATTCATCTCATTCTGATTTTCCTCTGCTAATTCGTTAACTTGGAATTTATTTCCCTTTTTTAGGAGAAAAAGGCAGAAATCGGAGAGGAAAAGCGCTCCATATGGTCAATTCTCCACTCACCCTCTAGGTCAACCACACAAAAAGCAAAAGGAAGAACAAAAATAAAGGAAACTGCTGGTCACCATGGCTGCAGTCTGCTGCAGAAAATACACTTGGTATTATTGGCTATTCCAGTTCCAAATGGGCATGCCGGCTTGGATAGCCTTTGCCATCATCTTGTTAAGTCGCTCGATCGCCGGAGCTCAGAAGCTGAAAACTTCCGGCTTTGAGTTGGGGCCCTTCGACAACTCCCATTATGATTCCTTGGCAGTTGTACAACCGGCTATGATCAGCAACGGAGCCCTGCAGGTGACTCCCGATTCGGCCGGTAACTTCAGCCTAGCGCACAGGTCAGGCCGAGTATTGTTCAATCGACCATTCAAGCTTTGGGAGGGAGATGGCAATGGAAGGGTGGCTTCCTTCAACTCTTCCTTCCTCATCAACATCTTTCGGTTGAATAATGATTCAGCCCCGGGCGAAGGTTTCGCCTTCATCATAGCGCCGGACCTGAACCTCCCACCTGGCAGCGACGGTGAGTACCTTGGGTTGACCAACTCCACCACCGACGGCAACCCCAACAACCACTTGATCGCCGTGGAGCTGGACACCTTCAAACAGGATTTTGATTCCAATGACAACCATATTGGCCTGGACATCAACAGCATCCGATCTAATAGAACCGTGTCCTTGTCCGACTTGGGCATCCAGATCGCCCCTTTGGATCCGAAGAATTACAGCGTATGGGTAGAGTACGACGGCGAAAACAAGGTCATGGACGTATACATGGTGGAGGAAGGGAATCCCAGGCCCGCCGAACCAGTGATGAGCGCGAAGGTTGAGTTGAGAGAGATAGTAAAGCAGTACTCGTACATGGGATTCGCGGCGTCAACAGGGAACGCGACTCAGCTCAATTGCGTGCTGCAGTGGAACCTGACTGTGGAGTTGCTGGAGGAGGACGGGGACGCCGAGTGGGTGAAGGTGGTTTTGGGTGCTGGGGTGCCGGCCATAGTAGTCGTGCTCATAGCTTGTGTGTTTTTGTGGTATTACGTCCAGAAGAAGCGGAGGGCAAAGTCGGATCCAAACATATTGGGAACCCTGAGAAGCCTGCCGGGGACGCCCAGGGAATTTGAGTTCAAGGATCTGAAGAAGGCCACAAACAACTTCGATGAGAAGCTGAAGCTGGGTGAAGGTGGCTTCGGAGTCGTGTACAAAGGACTACTGCCCAAGGAGCATGTTCATGTTGCCGTCAAGAAGTTCTCCAGAGACGTCAAGGGTAAAGACGATTTTTTGGCTGAGCTTACCATAATTAATCGCCTTCGCCACAAGCATCTTGTTCCATTACTCGGTATGTCCAGGCCTTTTTTGCGCATTTCTTTTGGTTTTGGAATTCGGCGTACATTGAACGATCTAGATTTTGTTTTATATTTTAAAAAATCGAAATTAAAATTTGATATATATTAATTGGATACCTTAAATAATTCAAAGATAATTTTTTTTCCCTCTCCGGCCATTCCATATTAAAATAATTGCTTCTCGAGGCTTTCCCAAATTAATCCATTAAATGTCTCTTCCCAAAATCAGCTACATAAAACACAGGAAATGTGCTTTACTGAAATAAAAACATTTAATTTATAAGAGGAAACTGTAAATGTTTGTTAAAAATATTAGAAATCGCTTTTAACCCTTCTAGAATCACCTTAAAAAACAGAAAACAATTGTTTCATTGATCATTCATTCCAGAATTTTGTGGGTGTTGTTAATTCATTGATCTCACCTTTGAGACAGACAAAAAAATAAGCTAAAACGAAATGCAGGATGGTGCCACAAGAATGGAATGCTTCTTTTGGTGTATGATTACATGCCAAATGGGAGTCTGGATAAACAGCTTTTCTGCGGAAGGGAGATGCGGACGCTGGAATGGAGTGTGAGGTACAAGATCATAGCGGGGGTAGCATCAGCATTACATTATCTTCATAACGAGTACGATCAGAGAGTGGTGCATCGGGACCTTAAGGCCAGCAACATAATGTTGGATTCCAACTACAATGCGCGGCTAGGCGACTTTGGACTTGCGCGAGCCTTGGAGAATGAGAAGAACTCATACGCGGAGCTGGAGGGAGTGCCGGGTACAATGGGTTACATTGCACCCGAGTGTTTCCATACTGGGAAGGCCACCCCAGAGTCTGACGTCTACGGGTTCGGGGCGGTCTTGCTGGAGGTGGTGTGCGCTCAGCGTCCTTGGGCCAGCGACGCTACCTTCCACTTC
Organism: Vitis vinifera; assembly: GCF_030704535.1. Taxonomy (NCBI): domain Eukaryota; kingdom Viridiplantae; phylum Streptophyta; class Magnoliopsida; order Vitales; family Vitaceae; genus Vitis; species Vitis vinifera. Next base: position 25,827,897 of record NC_081808.1, read on the forward strand.
TTAGTGGATTGGGTGTGGTGTCTGCATCGAGAAGGGCGCATAGTTGAGGCGGTGGATGAGAGGCTGGGGAATGATTACGTGGTTGAGGAGGCTCAGAGGCTTCTGCTGCTGGGGCTGGCTTGCTCGCATCCTATAGCCACTGAGAGGCCCAAGACACAGGCCATTGTTCAGGTTTTATCGGGATCTGTATCGGTGCCCTATGTCCCGCCCTTCAAGCCCGCTTTTGTGTGGCCATCCATGGCTTCTGTTCCCACGGCTACCGATATTGACATCACGGATGATACATCCTCTCGTTTCGACTCTGGTTGGACCCCAGAGTGCATTAGCCGGGAGAGCTACGTCTGATCATCGTACTTCTTTCTCTCAATTCCTTCTTCTTAATTTCTTTTTGTTTTCTATTCCTTTTCTTTAAATTTTTTAAAATACTTCTTCCCTAGGTTGGTGGATTATTGAGTTGTCGTAGGTTCTAATAGCTTTTGCGAGTGATTATATATGCTTTAAAGATGTGGCTGTCATTAGACCCATGAGCAGAGGTGGGATCATTTTTTCAAAAATATTTTTTTTTTCTTTGTTTGTTATATAATATACTAACAAAAATACTATCAAAGCATGTATTTTAATTTATATCCAAATGCTAAGTGATTTTTTCAAAGGCATTTCTAATAAAAGTGTTACAAATTAATAAAAATGCTTTAACAAAAATCGCTTTTTAAATAAGTTTTAAGTTAAAAGTGAAAAGATTTCATTTAATGGTTTAATTGTATAATTGATTGTATAGAAGAAATTGAATAGTTTAGCATTCATGTGAATGATTAAAAACAATCAAAAGGTAATTCTTCCAATAATTTTTATTATTATTATTATAAAATACATTATCAAAAACACTATCAAAGCACATTTTTTTAATTTTGTATCCAAATACTAAATGATTTTTTTTTAAAAAAAGCAATCCTAATAAAATATCCACAAATAAAAATGTTTTAAGGAGAACGACTTGCAAATGAGTTATAAGTTACAAAGTAAAAACATTTTATTTAATATTTTAATTATATGATTCATTAATTGAAAAGTTTAGCATTCTAAGGGTTTGTTTACATAAGTGAAAATAATACTTTAAAAACTTTGGTATTTGCGTAAAAATTGAATAAATAAAACTAATTTTTGTATTTGAATTCCCATGTTAATTTTTGTTTATAAAAACAATAAAAAACTATTTTAAAAAATTATTTTAAAACTATTTTTTACTATTATTTCCAAACATATTATCTAATAAATGTCATATTCTTTTTCCCACATTTCACTTTATATTCAAAATTTTAGGTTTTATGGATGAAATAACAACTCATATACTCAAAAAGAGGGCAGTCATGCAACATACAATCAAGCAAAGCACAAATATACCACTCATGTCCACATACAAGCTATGACAATCAAGATGAATAGTGATACAGACGTCATGCTCGAAGACGATCAAGATAATATATAGGCATGAGGATCAATCCCTCAAGTCAAATGATATACAATAATGAATCCATACATGCGAGGCGATCAGAACAATCATGGCCAAAATCAGAATCACTATGCTAAGCAAGACAAGATGACCAATCAATATAATCAGCATGTCAATGTCCCAAACAAATATAACAATGAAGCACATAAAAAAAATCGCGGCATCGAAAGCCCCATCAAGATAATCAATCATCATAATCAGCATATCAATGAAGCATGCATCAAAAACTCTCAATGTGCAATCAATAGATAGGTACCCACTGATCGACCAATTAAACGTCACATTTGTCTCATTTTAAGTTCAAGCTTGACCCTTTAAATATTCCCCAGTGGAGTCGCCATTTTGTGGACCCCACATTTCTGCTCATGCGCTTCCACTTGATGAAGAACTTCCTTTTATTTGAAAAATGATTTATTTTTTAGAAAATGACTTGGAGTCGCCACTTATTTTTGTTTTATTTTTAAAGGGTAAACAAAATAAGAAAGAAAACCCTAAATGTGACTCCTTATTTGGAAAAGACGGTCTGTGAGAAACCAAATACAGGTTCAGGGGTCAGGTTACTTATCGGGAAGGTACGGTAAATACCATAGCACCCCTCTAAATCCCTAAAAACGGGTCTCTATTTAATAAGGTGAGACAGATGTGACAATTGATGAGGAAATCAATGGATACCGATGAAATAATCAAATAATATAATGAATCATGCATCGGAATAAACGAAATGGGAATGAGATCATACCTTAGCAACAATTAATAGGGTGTTATCATGGAAACGAGGTTAGCTCAAATATAAAATTATCACATGCATATCAAAAAGTAAGACAAAGATCGAGCAATAGTTATTAAGCATAACAATTGGCAATTAAAAGAGAAAACTCATATGTAGGGCCCCCACCAAAGCCCAATTTATTTTGCACGAATTAGTTTCACAAATTTCATTATTTTGGAATTATGAAAAATCCGTTCTTACTTATTTAAAAATCAAGAGAAACGGAAAAATTATTTTAAAAATCAAAGAAAAATTTGTGAAGGTGCTTGCCTGAAAGAAAAAGGCAACAAGTTTATTAAAAACAAGATTTTTGATGACCTTGAACCCTAAGGAAAAACGAAGGGTGGTAGAATTAAAGAAATATTTGAAAATTGGAGGGAAATTAGAATTGCTTGAAAAACTGAAATTTGAAAATTGGAGTTTCGAAAATTACCTTTAAGAATTGGAATTTTGGAAATTAAATTTGAAAGAAATTGGAATCTTGAAGATTATTTGAGAATTGGAGTTTTGAAAATTAAGTTTAAGAATTAGAATTTTGGAAATTAAATTTAAAAGAAATTGGAATTTTGAAAATGATTTGAGAATTGGAGTTTTGGATATTATTTGAAGATGGAATTTTAAAAATAAACAAATAAATAAAATAATAATAACAACAATAATAATAAACTAATGTGAAAATTGGAATTTCTGAACTTAGAAATTGAATTCGGAAATTGGAATTTTGAAGAATTATTTAAAAATGGAATTTTAAAAATAAATTAATTAATAAATTAATAATAATAACAAAAATAATAATGATTAAATAAATAAATGTGAAAATTGGAATTTCAGAAACCAGGAATCAAATTTGGAAATCAGAATTTTGAAGAATTATTTAAAGGTGAAAATTTAGAAATAAATAAATGAACAAAATAATAATAACGAAAATAATAAGGATTAAATAAATAAATGTGAAAATTGGGATTTTGGAAATTGGAAATTAAATTAGGAAATTGGAAATTTGAAGAATTATTTAAAGATGGAATTTTAGAAATAAATAAAAGAATAAAATGATAATAACAAAAATAATAATGATTAAATAAATAAATGTGAAAATTGGAATTTTGGAAAATTATTGGAAAATGGAAATTTTTAAAAATTGAATTTGGAAATTGGAATTTTGGAAGATTATTTGAGAACAGTATTTCGGAAAATTAAGTAAAAAACTGAAATCTTGAAAAATTATTCTGAGAATGGAATTTAAAAATAAATAAATAAATAAAATAATAATAATAAATAAAAATTAAAAAAAATCTTGGAAAATTGGGATTTTGAGAAATTTTTTTTTTTCATATAAAAAAAATGAATTTGAGAATAGAATTTCGGAAGATTAAATTTCGAAAATCGGAATCTTGGAAAATCATTTTGAGAATGGCATTTCGAAAATTTAAATTTCGGAAATTGAAATGTTAGAAAATTATTCTAATATCAAAATATGAAGAAATAGTAAAAAAAAAAAATGGTTTGTGGTGATCCTCATTTGCAAGACTTCTCCACGTGTTCAAAGTGGCAACCAACCTATTCCCTATGCTGCCAGCATACCAAAGAATGTCACAAGACTACTTCCTCTATTACAATAATGTCATTCAAACCCACTTTCCATGCAAATCTATATCATACCCACCATGCACTTCCTGAGAGCACCACAAACCCATTTTTTTTTCATGAAAACAAACACCACAATGCTACCACCTCCTTACCTATCCGCCATTCTGACTACCATGCGCATGGAGTATTCATTGGTGGAATGGGGGTATATGGTAGTGAGAGAAATGGGTTCGGGTGAATGAGGTGATGAAATAAAGTCATGCACATAGAGATTAACGTCGGATGGAGTCATGGGTAGTGAGAGAAATGGGTTTAAGGATTTGGTGGGTGTGAAGTTATAGGTTTGATGGAGGATAGGAGGTTAGTGAAAATGGGTTTAATAGATATGAAAGATGGGTTAGAGAGCATTAAAGAAATGGTGATGTGCATGGACGGTTAGGGAGGATGAGGTGGTGAGTTTGGGTGTGAGGGGTGGTGAGCATGAAGGATGGAAAACCGGTGGGTATGAATGGGAAGGGGTGGTGAGATAAATGGATTTATAGGAAATAAGGGAAGTGAACTTGTGGATGATGAATGGTAGGGGTGGCGGGTTGAGTAAGTGTGAAAGAAGTTGTAAGTGGGAGCGCAGTGCCGGGTTGGATGGGTGGGTTTGAAATATATAAGGAATGAAAATGTGGAGATGACCATGCGTGTAAAGCTCCATGCACGTGGAAAGATAGAGAACAAGGTGGGTGAGGAAGGAAGGGTAGAACAGGTAATGGTAGGTAATGGGTTTTGCAGTGAAATGAATGAAAAAAATGATGAAAGAAATGGGTTAGGGGTGCGGAATGATTAGACAGGTATAAAGAGACAGTGGTGAAATGGGATGAATTTATATGCATGTGGTGGGTACGGGGAGTGTGAATGAGGGGTAGTGAGATAGATGAGTTTTTAGGTTCATAGGGAATGGGTTAGTGAGAGAAGTGGATTAGTGGGCATTTGAAGAATAGTGGTATGGGTATAGTTATGGGTATGGCGGGTGAAAGATGGCCATGGGTAGAAGATGACCTCTTAGGAGCCAAAAATGCATTAAATTCCGAAAACTTTCCTTCAGTAGACTAACCAAGAGGTGTATCTGAACCATTCAGAAAAACCTTGTTGCTGTAGACATCTTCACCACTTTGAGCACTTGGGACTATTGGTGCATGTGTGGAACTACCGAAAGAGTAGTCACTCAGACCCAGAATTCTCAACTGTTATGAAAAGTGACCCTCATGAAGTTTTCTCAGAATCACCCCCAAACAAGATGGCCAACCCAAATGAGATCCTCACACCCCAGACAGAAAGAGGGGAATGAACATGGAAGAATAAAAACGTAAAAACAGAGTATGTACCCAACCCTATGTCATGAACTGTCAAAGAGCTAGAAGTCGATGGAATCCGAAGTAAGTAAGAGCATGGTTTTGATACATTAAGTCAAAAAAAAAAAAACAAAGCATTTGATGCTATCAAGAGGAGCTAAAAACACCCAAAATAAATCTAAAAACAGAACAAGCATACCCAGAATCTCACAAAACAAACGAGTGGCCTATGACATCTACACCAATCAGCAAATGAACTAAAAAAAAAATAGCAAGAACTAGAATAAAACGGTATGAAATGAGAAAATACCAGAGAATGATGAAATCATACCTGGACCCTACTGACTAGCTCATCTCCTACTTCTCCTTCCCTTTTTCTTTTCTCCATTTTATTTCCCCCCCGTTCCTTCCAGATCTTACCCAAAAGAACCCCCTCTTGTCAGCTCCCACCCGTTCCACTGTTCTTGGCTCATCAGTTCCTACCGGCTCCCCTGCCTGCTCAGATCATCATTCTCCCTCCTGAAACTCCAACCACCACCATGGCAAGGTGGTCGCATCCAAGGCTACACGTCCCATGTAGCTGAGCATGGGAGTAGTCCCCCACTTCTCCAAAAAAACCAAAGTTTTTCTCCTTAAGGTGGCCAGCTCAAAAGGGGTCTACACATTTATAATATTTTGAACACTTAAATGATAAAATCTTTCAAGTATTAGAAATATTAAAAACGTTTCCTAGAATCACTATCAAATGGGTTCTTAGAATTTATTTGACAATATTTTCATTCAAATTATATTTTTTGAAAGTGATTTAAAAAAAATTACTTATCAAATGCTTCTCTTGTAAATCTTACAAGTGTTTTTTTAAATTTTATCAAACAACTACCTCTTAGATAGGCTGATACAAATTTGATGAGTTAAATTTAAGTTATGAAAAGTGATGAGATTATTCAGGTTCTAATAACAAGAGAAAGAGACCTTAAATGCATTCGTCTCATGATCATATGACCTTCATTATTGATTCACTCCAGGAGGGACAAGGAGAGAGAGAGAGAACCATGCTAATGAAGGAGATAAAAAAAATACGAAGAAACGGAGGAGAATAAGGGAGTAGAAATGGCAACGGGGCAGGTTTGGGACAGGTCACTCCTATCCCATTCCCGTCCCAAAATATTTGGTTATTTCCCATCTCGTCCCAAACCCGGGACGGGACGGGGTATGCAATCACATCCCTATTATAAAGTTAAAATTAAAATCCCATCCCCGGCCCGGCTCGGCCTGACCCTGGTATTTGTTGTCGGGGCAGGGCTGGGCTGGAGTTATTGATGAAACCAAATAGTTGTAAAATATCTTTCTTTAAATGACACCAGGTCCCACTATTCGATTAACGGTTAGATACCAATCATAAAAGTAAATTACATGTACTCCTTAGATTATAATACTCAATAAGTAAAATATGTTAATCTTGCAAAAAAAAAAAAAAAAAAAAAATCAACTCATACAAAGTAAACATTAATCTGAAACTTAATCAGTTTCACACTAACAACCCACATATGTAAAGAAATATTTGAATTTGGACTCATGATCCTAGAAACAATATAAAATTGTACATCTACAACAAGCTTGAAAAAAAAGTTATCTATTAAGACAACAGACTAAAAAAAAAAAAAAAGTTAAGACAACAAACTCCTCTGCACTTTTGCATTGGCTACTAACATCAACCCTTCTCTACACCTTTGCTTCTCCTTCAGCCTCGATGCCATCCAATTTCAATAACTGCCTCATGAGCAACTCTATTAAGACAACAAACTCCTTGTCCTCAACAGTAGTCCCACCATTCACAGTTGCTTCTAAGGCAACCACCTACAAGATAAAGCAACCCAAATTAGCATCCATGATCAAAGATCAAATGGTTGTAGGGGACAAATAGAACCACCTTTTCCAAGAGCTTATCAACTTTTGCTTTGACTTCAGTGATAGATTTACATGCCTTTGATATCTCATCACTTCTTCTCTCCTCTTCAAGTTTTCTCTCTTTGCTTGTCATTTCCTCCAAGAGCAACAACTTTGATCCATCCTTCACCTCTACCTGTTGCAAACACTCCTGATCATCTATCTCATTTCCCCCTGAACAAGAGTCTTTGGTCCTTGGGCTCCAAACCAGTTTCTTGGACAAGACGCTTCTTCAGATCCCCTTCCATTATAAGAACCATAAGCAAATATGCATCAATTTCAATTAACATAAAACATAGCCTGTATATCCAAGCACAGTTCATTGGAAAATTATTTTGAAGAACAAGAGAGCATTACATTATTGTTCCATCACCATAAACCCAAAAAGTGACAAGAAAATCTCAACCCTCCCAATAACAGATAAATTTGAAAAATAAACCTCAATAATTAAGTTTCAGAACAACCTAAAAAACTCTCACAGGCTAGCACATCCACAAATGGGCAAAATCAACTCTAAATCCATTTAATCAATAGTCAAAATATTTGGTTATTTCCCATCCCGTCCCAAACCATCTTCAAAAACTCAATTCTAAGCCTAAAATTTTCCCTTCACAAAGGCAAAAACATGAGCTAAAGACTTCTCACCTGCAATATAGGAGGCTCATTGACCATCTTCCTCCTACATACCACTACTTCCACTCATAAGCCAAAACAAGCTATAAGTCGAACCAAAGCAGGCAACTGGTCAATGCATTGGAGAACAAAGATAGGTGGTAGGAGAACTAGCCCAGGTGGACGGAGCAATCTAAGCAGAATTCCAATGGAGAATAGGGTGGGCAGAAGGCTTGACAGGTCAAACCCAGTTCCCAAACCTCCTTTAGAGAAACAACAAAGGAAGCATGGACTAAAAAAATAAGATCAGTGTTAACAATTCAAGCTTGATAGGTTGTGAATGAGAAAAGAGGCTGAAAAAAAAGTTGGAGAAGTGTGTGTGTTTGTGTGGGGGAGAGAGAGGTGGTTTAGGCATATATTGTAATGTATTTGTCTAGTATATTTGTGTTGTGTTGTACTGGGGAGCAAGATCAAGAGTTGGGGCCACCATGAGGTGGCAGAATATGATAATGGATCACTCCCAAACGTGAGAATGTAGGCCTCTTCAGTATACTTTCCACACAAGAACTTCTTTTCAAAACACAAGTATCTCAATGCCATTGGAAGATATCTCAATACTTACACATGACCTAAATTCGAAAGAGCCACAAACAACAACAAATATACTAAGAAAAGCCATCCGTAGACCACCATTGTTTCCTGCCGCTTCCCATGACTGTTGAAGGGGATATTTTCCATTAGATTATTCCAGTAAAGATCACAAAATTGAGAGCAAGTTAATGGCTTGGCAATGATTAATAAAACAAGTATAGGTAATGGGTGTGGCGATTGGTGAAAAGTAGCAACAATGCAGGCTAAAAGGTCCCATAAGAATGAAAGTAGGACGATTCATGCAATAAATCATTTTCAGAATGAAGTAAATTCCTAAATCCTCTTTAACCAAGCTGGACTTAGAAGGCCTGTTAATGGCCTTTTGACTAGACTGACCAAACCCACTTCCCATAACACAAGATTTCAATCTGAAATCAAAGACCTGGTTCATTTGAGAATTTGTACCTTCATTCTCAAGGCATTGTTGACTTCAATTAGCATATGTTCCTGCACCCATAATTTCCTATCAAGGAGTCTACCTTGCAAGTCTTGAATTTGATTGAAAAACAGGTGGTTCTTAGTTACAACCATGGTAATCAACACCATATAAGACATTCCAAAATACAACATCCAAAATTAAAAGATATCCATAAGCTTAACAACATTGAAAAAAAAAAAAAAAAAAGACATTACAAAGAAATTGTTAGCAAAAAAAAAATGTCTCTAACATCATCTTAAGTAAAAAATCTAAAGCACAAGTAAATCATCATTTTCATCCATCATTGTGAGTTGGAGCTGCGAGTCATGAATTGATGAATCACCTAGTAAAAAGAAAGCACAAAAAAAAAATTAGAAAACTTTACTAAATATTTCAATATAAAACAATTCATAAAATTGATAATTATGTAAATCGATTACCTCATTTTTCCTTCCATAACCAACTTTGAGCACACATTAAGGCTTCCAAACTATCTGGATGAAGCTTACTGCAATGTTTTGATACCACCCTACCACCCGTGCTAAAGGCTGACTCAAATGCAACTGTAGATACCGGAATAGCATAGATATCATGAACAATCATCTGCAAAGTCGGATATTTTATACCATTTGTCTTCCACCAACTTAAAACATCAAAATTTGAAGTCCTTGGCAGAATAGACTCCTCTAAGTAATAATCTAACTCCGACTTCGTATGACTTTCTCCAATTGTACTATGAACAAATAAGTCAAACTTTGAAAGAGGATCTTGTTCATCATAATTTAACTCCTAAATAGTTGAACCTGATGAAGTACCATAGGATAAAGTTTTTTGCCCCAACTTAGACTTTGATTGATACTCACAAAGCAACTCATAACACATTCCACTGATTTTTTCTATCTCATTTGAAGCTTCAGACCCATACATTAGTGGAAAGTAAAACTCTAAAATCTTTATCTTGTATCTTGGGTCAAATATAGCTGCTATTGCCATCATAATATGACACCCACTCCAATACTTGTCAAACTTTTGCAACATACTTGATGCCATCGTTTTCACAACATCATTTGAGCAAATCAACCAATCATACAATGCATCTTTGATCTCTCACACTTTGATGAAGAAAGTATTTGCAGTGGGATAATTTCGTCCTGAGAACAACTGTAGACCCTCAATTTTGTCCCTTTAGCACATGTCTTTAAATTTGTTTTCAGTGCTCCACAGTAACTCCTTAGTGGCCCATTATTACTCGTATAACTTACCCTTTTCTGAGCCACCTCGGAGATTTTGGTTGAGGAATTATCTGACCCCTTATTGTGACTCTTGGCAGCCCTAATTTAGACTTAGGCTTTTTTTCGTTCATTTTTAGGATAGCTTTTAGGTACACTTGGCCCATTAGGCACCGCTCTAGGCCCATTTAGACACACTTGGCCCAATAAGCACTTTTAGACTCACTTTTTGTGTGACTTGCATGGCCCGCATAGGATTGACTATTTTATTCAATTATTTTGTTTTACTTTATTTATTTTTATTTTATTTTAATCTTTGATAGGTTGCAAGATTGTGAACTCTTTTTGTTTTTATTCTCTCTATTTTCGTTTTTCTATTGTTTGATAAGAGAATAGGGGCTGCTATTCAACTCTCACTAAGGTATGTGCGCTCAAAAAGGTAAGAGAAATATTTTATGAGGAAAAAGGAATTAATGTGGCTGCATACATATGGTAAGAGAAGATCCTGCATGAGAGGAGAGGAGTATTCTGATTTTTGAAAAAGGAAGGGAAATAGAAGAAAGGAAAGTGGATTCTTTTGAGCATATTGAGTTTGAGAGGTTGATACGAATAAAGGAGAAAAGGAAAAGAACAATGGGGGCATGAGAGGATCGTAAAAAATGAGGCATAGAAGAGAAGGACTTGGAATACGTATAGAGAGGGAGAAGATTGGTGGACGGGAAAAGGTGCAGCAGCTTGGAACCAAGCAATTGGAGAAGAGAACGTGCAGGTACGTTTCCAGATTTTTGCTATATCACCATTTAGTTTCAATCTTTCCTGACTTCTTAGTTTTCTGAAGATTCATTCTTGTCGTTTGGTGTGGACGCAAAGGCCACAATTTGATTAGATGAGATTGGTTTGCTTACATGTTTATGTTATTTCAATATTCCTTTTAATGTCTTTGGTTCCATCCGAAAGCAATCTGAATATAAGTTTACCTTTGAATTTGATGCTATGGGTCTTGTCCCCGTTTATGTCCCAATCTGACTTTAAAATACCCATCGACTGTCTTCTTTTCCCTTGTTTTCTTTTCTTTTCTTTCTTGGTCTTTTTGCGTGCTTCTATATCTACGTTTCTTCCCTTTATTTACCTTGGTATTCTCGGATATGGAGACCATGAGCATTCCGAGAAAGTTGGGAACTTGATAAAGGCTGTGTAAAACGGGTTTTCTTGGAGTTAAACAAATGCAAAGGTTACCATAATTCTTGAAGGTTCTTAGTTTACGGCATCGCTCATTCCACCTGGACAGAAATTCTCACCAGTTCCACCCGGATGTCTCACATTCGGAATTCTGCCCGGCCAACGTTCTACTCTTATCCGAATGTCTCATAGCCGCGATTCTATCCGGCCGACATCTCATTTTCTCCGGATGTCTCACAACCGCAATCCTATCTAGCCAACATCCCACTTTCTCTCGGATGTCTCACAGTCGCAATCCTATCTGGCCAACATCCCACTTTTTTCGGATGTCTCACAGCCGCAATCCTATCCAACCAACATCCCACTTTCCCCCGGATGTCTCACAGCCGCAATCCTATCCGACCAACATCCCACTTTCTCCGGATGTCTCACAGCCGCAATCCTATCCGGCCAACATCCCACTTTCTCCGAATGTCTTACAGCCGCCATCCTATCCGGCCAACATCCCACTTTATCCGGATGTCTCACAACCGCAATTCTATCCGGCCAACATCCCATTTTCTTCGGATGCCTCACAACCGCAATTCTATCCGGCCAACGTTCCACTCTCTCCAAATGTCTCACAGTCGTAATTCTATCCGGCCAACATCCCACTTTCTCCAGATGTCTCACAGCCGCAATTTTATCCGATCGACATCCTACCCTCTCTGGATATCTCACAGTCGCAATTTCTCGGCCTCACTTCATGGCAACCTTGCTATACACACCTTCTCCTCTATTCACTTCTTTGATTGGGAACTTATTGTTTTAAATTGAATTTTTGAACCATTGTTCAACTAAACATTCTCAACTTTGAAAAATTCATCTTTAGACCTTCTTTAGGCAATAAAATCCAGACTTCGACACCCTTTGCTGCCATTTTCCTTCCGGCATGCGTTTTCACTATTTTATTTGATTTTCAACTGATTTTCTTGATTTTCCCAAGCATGAACAAACTTCATGATTCCAAACAATGGAATTCGTTGAATCAATTCGTGCGAAAGTAATATGGACTTTGGTGGGTGGTCCTACATTCTTGATATCTTCACTAATATTGATTTTAAAGATGATTGTTTGGTATTTAATTGACTTTGATTTCTCTTGGAGATATGCTTGAATTTGTTTTATATTTGTTATTGGGCTAACCTTGATTCCCATAGAGGAGTACTAGCTTGCTATCCAGGTACGCTCTCTTCTTATCTATTTTTTTAGAACTCTATGGACTTGTATGCTATTGGTGACTACATCCATGCATGATGTGATTCTTGGGTGTTTAAATAAATATTAGATTTGCCCGGATAAGACATATGTTGCGTGATAGATTTCTACACTAACTCTTATGTTTTATGATAGCGCTTGAGAAATCGTTCAGGTGCGCACTTCGACTCTCTCTTATGGTTTGTTTTCTTTTTAGGCATGCAATATTTGAAATCACCTAGCCTACTTAGGTACCCATAATTAACTGATTAATGGCCACACTTCCCTTAACTTTGTTAGTAGAGACCTTTATAGGGCTTAGAGGGGTGCTACCTTTTAAAGGTACCTTCCCAATAGGTAACCCGATCCCTGGACTTAGACTAGGGTTTTTCAAAGACATGCTTTTTTCAAAAATTTTGGAGTCACATTTTAGGGTTTTTCTTTCTTGTTTTATTTTCCCTTTAAAATAAAAATAAAATAAGTGGCGACTCCAACTTTTTCCAAAAATTAATTTAGCGAGTCTCGCCGATCGAGTGGGGGCGCATGTGAAAAACGCGGGTCCACAACAACTCTATTATGTTGTAAAACAATTTCAATCTTCCACATATTTCCTTTGCCATATTCCATTCTTCCTCTAATGGCACAACCATGTAGTATTTTTCACGTTGCTTCAAACGTGGGATCTTTATATGTTATAGCAATTGATAACATCAAGTATGTGGAATTCCATCGTGTCTTACAATCAAGACTTAACTTCTTATTGCATGGAATACGCAATTAGCGAGCTGCATCTTCAAACTTTTCCATTCTTGATGGGGTTGCCGACCAATATGTAACACTCTCAAGAATTTTTTCAATTTCTACTTCAATGAAATCCAAACCTTCCTTAACAATTAAGTTCAACACATGTGCCGCACATCGCATGTGAAAATTTTTTCCATTCAATAAGAGTGAATCGCTTGAAGATAATTTCTCCACCAAGATATTGATCATTCCATCATTACTTGAGCAATTATCCACAATGAATGTAGATACTTTTCTATCCATATTTCAATCCAACAAGAAATCCATTAATACATCTGAAAGAACTTCTTTTGTGTGTGGAGGAGGCACATAAACAAACCTACATTAAGAAAAAAAACATATCATTAACACAAACAATATCATTAAATGATCAAATAAAAAAACACTTTGGAAGTAAAAAAAAAATAACATAACTAACCTTACAATATGATGTTGCAGTAACCAAGACTCATCAATGTAATGTACAGTGATAGTCATGTAGCCTTTCTTTTGATTTGATATCCACATATCAGTTGTGATAGCAACTCTACTTTGAAGTTTCTCTAAGTAGCTATTCATCTTATCTTTCTCAACCTCATAAATCTTCATTATATCACCCTTAATCGTATTACGGGAAACAATCTTAAACAAGGGTTGGAGACTAGTAGCAAAATCTCTAAACCCCACATGGTCAACGATTGAAAGTGGGTACTCATGCAATATATTTGCACGTGCAAGCTTCTCTCTTGATATTTCTTTATCAAAGGTAAAACCATCAGTTTGAACTTTTCCATGACCTTTTCTCTCTACTGCCAATAATTGTTGCCTAATATCAACATTTCTTCATTTCATGTACCTATCTATGTGTACATGTAAATGTTTTGTCCCATTCTTGCTATCGGCCTTGAGCTTTCCTTTACAATGCTTACAATAGCATAATCTTGTCCATTTTCTATGATTTTATCAAAATCATTCCAAACAGCCGAAGTCAATTTTCTTCTTTTAGATCCCAATGCTCCATTAGTAGTTGAAGTATTGCTTGTAATTGGAGTTGAACCCCCACTTAGCATGAAAATTTTTTCCCCTTCTTTTGATGTCATTTTTCTTAATATGAAATAAAGCTTATAAGTAAAACATTCAAACCCAAATTAATAACACTTCGTTACCACATATTAATTGGATGGATTTCAGAGCTCTTTTCCAAGTGTTGCCCAAAAAAAAAAACGAGGAGTTACACTGGCACTCGAACTGAGCACCTTATGTATGCTATTTCTTTACTATTGGGGTTTGGGACTTGACAACTACTAGCTAGTAAGTTCCATATGAGCAACATGCTGAAATGATCAATGTTTTAAAAATCGGACCGAACCCGCCGATTCGACCGGTCGAACCGTCGACCGGTGACCTTTCCGGTTCGGTCCAATCCAATGAATCGTTTTATGGTCAAACCGCCGGTTGAACCGCCAAACTGGTCAAACCGTCCAGTTTTTTACGAACCGGCCAAGCTTTTTTTTTCCTATTCTACAAATATTTGTTACTATTAAGAGGCCCATTAACGATTGAGCCCATTCCAAGCCCAATACTTTTAAAACTTAACTAATTATAAACCCATATTTGGTTCAAGCCACCAGGCCCAATCCAATAAAAATATAGCTTATAAATCTTTCCCTTGGGCTCTGCCTCCAAGCCCAATTTGCTGACTTGCTTTGCTTACAAAGTATGTTGCAAGGTATCTATTTATAGAGCACTTGAAGCACATGGAATTCATGTGCTTCCAATGTGGGACTGGGAATAGTACTAACATGGCCTCTTTGAGGGCTGGACGCATGAAGACTGGACTTATGAACCATTGAGCATTGCAATGTTGTTAAAATATATATATATATATAATAAGACTTAAGATTAATGTTTTTATTTCAAATTTTTATCATATAAAATCTGTAAAGAAATGTAAATATTTAAATTCCTGTTTATTTTTATAATAATAATTATAAAAAATAATATAAGCTAATTAATAGAATAATTTTAAAACAATAAAATACAAAAAAAAAGATAAAATTAAATATTATAAATTTTTTCATCTTAAATATATCTTCATTCTTAAATATTACATATTTCTATTTAATAAAATTTAAAATATTAAACTTTATCATTTAATTTAATATACCAAATATAAAAACCAAACATTATTAAAATTTATAATTTTATATATTTTTAATTTTATATAATATATAAATTATATATTTATTACATCACCGGTTCGACCGATTCGACCGCTGGTCCGACCAGTGAACCGCGAACCGATAATTTTTCCAGTTCAATGACCAGTCTGATTCTGAAAACATTGGAAATGAGAAAAAAAAAAAAAAAAAAAACTACACCTTGTTGTCACCAGATTACAGATCTACAGTACGTTTGGACTCTCCAAATTTTATGATTAAGCTGCAATTACAATGATCCCAATAAGAAAGACAATCCCAAATATCCCCTCCAAATCTCTCATTTTTCCCTAGAAACTAACAAAGAAACACCCCAAACTAAACAAATTAACATTTGAAAAAAATACCAAACGTTCAAGACACAAAAAACAAAACAAATAAATACAAATCAACAAAGAATCATACCAGTTTGTAAATACGTGAAGATATGATTCCTATGGAGAAAATGGCAGTAGCGTAAACTGAAGAGATTGCTAGTAGTTGTGAATATGAGATAAACAAGGATGAATCAAGAGGAGATGGAAGAAATGAGATTATTGAATGGATTTTCGGATGGACTATTTGATGGATTTCTGCATTGAGTGGGAGGAACAACCCTAGTGTTGAGAGGAATGAGAACCCTAAAACGAGAGAAGAAGAAAACCTGAAATGATAAAATGGAGCAAATATTTATAGGTGGATGGTAAAGTTGTAATTTCATATTCGGGGCGGGTCAAATTATTACTAAACCCGATCCCAACCCCGAACCCAATTTGGGTTTTTAAAAAAAAACTGAACCCGGCCCATCCTCGATTTCTATGTTCCCAAACCTGTTCTAATAGGGGCAGGTTGGGGCAGGTGACCCAAAAAACCCGCGAAATTGTCATTCCTATAAGGGAGCAAGGATGAATACTGGTAGGGTCCATTTCCATATCCCCAAAAATTGTTGCCCTTTGTTTCACCCAAAAAACTCACTTGCATGCCCGTCACCACCAAACCCCTTTTCATGCCAATAAAATCTTGCATTTTTCTTCCTATAAGAGCCTGCCTTTTTTTCAACCAATGGAGCTCATTTTTGGCCTTCAATTGTTACTTATAAATAATAGGCTTATGGAGATCATTTGAAAAGATTGAGAAAATTCCAACTACAAGAGTTGTACATAAAAGTGAAAAAAAAAAAAAAGTAGTGGATATCACACGGAGTGTGAGAGAAAAAATTAGTGCTCCACAAAAAGAGTACTTAGTGATAAAATTGTGAGCATATCTTAGGGTGTGTGAAACTTTAAGTAAAGAAAATACTTTAATAATATTTTATCTCAATTCTATTATATATTGAATTCTTTTCTCCACTTTATCCCATGGAGGTCTCCCTTATTTTGAGGGTTTTATTATGTAAATTAAGTGTTCCTTTCTTGTACACTTTTATTTATGTGGATTGACACTATCACCCATTTATTCATTTAAATTTTTCAAGATTGGCATAGCTACTCAATTACTTATTTAAATTTCTTAAGGTTGGCATAGCTACTCAACTATTTATTTAAATTTCTAAAAGTTGGCATAACCACCCAACTTGTCATTTCATTTCCTGTGAATTGATATTGCCACCCAATTATTAATTGACAATTATCGTGGATTGGCAAAGCCACCAAAATAGGATTGGAGATTGATCTCTTAGAATAAACAATACTTGTCAAAAAATGGGAAAATTGGAAGGTTTCGGAGATGTTTGTTTTCTTAAATTTAAAATTAAATGGTACTTAATAGTGCTAATATTAAATTATTAGTTTTTTAAATATTTTATTTCTATTAGATATTAAAAAAAATCAATATATCATTTTTAGTATTAGGAAAAAAAATCAAATATCTTGATTTTTGTCTATTCAATAAAAATTTAATAAATAAGTAATAAATTAACAAAAAGTAAATAAATAAATAAATAAAAAAACACAAACTATTTGAAATCCGAAAACAAGTTGTTTTTTAACCACCAAAAAAAAAAAGGGGTAGTTTAAAAAACAAACAACTACATGCATTTGGAGAGGGTGCTGAAACAATACAAGTTTTCAACAAAGTGACCAAAGGTGAAAGGCAAAGGCGAAAGGAATCTTTCATCAAATCCCTTAGGGAGGGGGCTAGAGTTATGCTAGAATGCAGGATTTCTTTGTGCACTTCAAGCATGTATGGTGGTGTATCATGTGCCCTACTACTTTTTTGGTCCTGTTTCAAAAATCTCTTTTTGGCCATAAAAGAAGAGTAGAGATCTGTAAACATACAAAACTAACCATGCTCCCAATTAATAATTTATTAAGCATAAAAACATCACCAAGGCAACACTGGAACAGTGGAACCCTCTTTTTCTTTTTGTCTAGGAGTCGACGCGCACAAGCGCCAGAGCTTCACCAGCCTGCAATTTGGTAGAGAGGCGGAGTTTTCTATAATCCTCATAGGTGACGGGAACAAAAAGGCGAGGGTGTTCGGAGTCCACCAGCTCCGGCGGGGCTTCCACTGCTGCATCCTTGGGCCCTAGCAGAAAAGAAGCAATTGACAATCGCACTGCTGCCTCCTTGCATTGTACCCTATGCTTCACGTTGCACAATCTTCCGTTGCTCCACACCTTCATTGCCACACCACCAAACGTGTTTCAGAACATGAACGTGAACGTGAACGTGTAAGGAAAAACAACATTGAATTGAAATATTTTGAGAGCATTAGTTGATTTGCCAACCGTGGCAATGTCTCCCAGATTGACAAGGAGAGTCCCTGGCATGGGATCCACCGCAACAAATGCGCCAGACTTGTCCATCACTTCAAGGCCCCCTACATTTTCATCGTCCTGGAGTATGGTAAGGAAGCTGGAATCTGTGTGGATTTGGACGCCCGGGGAACCCACAGTTTCAGGAGTGAAGTTGTATTTGTTTATCCTAAACTGGCAGGGCCATTCCTTGAACAAATCGCCTCCTAACCCCATGGTTTCTGCCAGCTTGTTCCCGATATCCATGGCCAGCTCCTGCACTGCTTTGGCGTAGATCTTTATTGTCTCCCTGGTGGTAATTAAAACTCAAAAAGAGTTCACTTCATGGAACTACTGAATTAATTAATGGATATTAGAGTCCTTTTGGAAGGTTTTTGAAAACATTTGTGTATTATTTTTAGCAACTAAATTCTGTTTGAGATTGCTCACGACACTATTTAAAAAAAGCAATTGAAGACTTAAAATTTGTTCTTAAAAAACATGTTTTCAGATCAAATTCTCAAAAAAACCAGTTTTATGTTCTGAAATAACAGTTTCCAAAGAGGGTTCAATTTCTTCCCAAACCAACAATCCCTTTCCCATCTCATGGGATTGGAAGGTGAGCAGTTTACTCTTTGCCTTTTAAGTGTTATATTAAGAGAATATGGTTTGAATCAAACACTGATTTATCATGGAAAAATTACTGAGAAAAAAAAAACAGAGGAAGAAGACAACTGAAAGGAGTTTGAAATTATTGTTTCTTCTTAAAAGCAGGGAATTTTTGCACAGGTTTCTTCAATTTAATAATTTTTCTTCTTGAACCAACTTGACCCTGTTTAGCGGACTCTCCTCTGATTTCCGGTTAGATCTCTTGTGCTAAACAACCAAGAGAAAAAAAAATGCAGAATGCAAAAAGCAAAAGGGTGATTCTAATTCTAAGAACATGAAAAGAAAATTGAAGAAAAAATAATAGTTGAGAAGAAAATAAGAAACTATGAAGAAAACATTAGGAAATAAAAAATAAAAAGAGAGACCTTTGGTGAGGAGAGGCATCTAACTGAGAACAAAATGCATCCACAGCCTGGTGGGAGGCCATGTCGTAGAGACCCAAGGCCTCGTAAAGAGGATTGACCTTGCTGGGTGCCATGTAGCCGCTGCCAGCTATCACGTCAGTGTTCCGGCGTTTGACTTCCAGGGGAAGGTCAAGGAGAGATCCGACGACGGACTTCATTTCAGACAATAAAGATGGAGGGATGCTATGGTTAACAACTCTGAAACAACCCCATTCCTCGCATGCTTCTCTCAGCCTCCGGAATTGCCTAGGAAAGTCTTGCATATCAATCGACGGGATGTCGCCGGCGGCCATTTCCTTTGCTTCTCTCGTCTCATCTCCTTTCTGCTCTCCCCTGAATTTATACTCGACACTAGAGAGGCCGTCCTAGTTTGGGTTGTTCTTTTGTGGGGATACAAAACACACATATTCCACGTCAACCACACGTGACCAGACATCATGTCGCAGGTATTGCTTCATATGGGGCCCACTTTATGTAAAATTTCGCGACCTGTCGCGTCCCCATTGCTACGTCTTGAAATCCACTTACGTCAAAAGTTGTTGATCGGCCCCACTTGTGTCGAAAGTTGTCGGTCCTTTGACTTCCTTTTTCCCCGTTCTTCCTTTTAGCCATGCGTGGCTGCTCAAAATGGAGTCAGGAGTTTACAACTTTCCCTTTGATTAAAATGATCATTTGGACTTTTTCTCGTACTGCTGTTCAAAATGGTCTCATAATTCTTTTTAATCAATATCTGGAAATACAAATTTTAAATCATTTTTTAAAATTACAACTTGTAATTATTTTGTTGCTCTTTGATAATTTTGGAGGATAAAGTGTTAATTTTTTAACATAAAAGGTAAAATATAAGTCACGTCAAAAATTGAAAAGATAATATATATTTAATCCACTTTAAACTTATTGTTTGTAATTTATATATATATTTCTTTAAAAAAATAAAATTGCCAACATTAGTTTAAAAATCCTTACGGTTTATATTATATTTGTAAAACAGTCTGATTTGACTCCAAACTCTTACCTTTGAAATTGTTTTCTTAAAATTGATTATTTTTTAAACAAATTTAAGGTGGCTTTTTATAAAGGATTATAAACAAGATTCTTATACTATAAGTATAGTATCTTAAAGTAAGTTAAAAAAAATTATTTTTTGATATTAATTTTATCCTTTAAAATAATTGAGAATATCTTTTAATAACTGCTTTTTAAAAACAGTAAAATATTGCCTAATAGGTTGTTAGTTTTACAATTGGCTAAGCAACGGCGGACGAGTCAGGGCACATGGGAGTTGGGACATATGCCCCCATCAATTTTCTTTTTCATTTTTATAAAAAAAAATGGAATGTTAGAGGATTTTTAAAAATAAAATAAAAATAGAGATTTTGCCCCCTAAAAAATATTAATTTAATTTAAATTTTTGAAAAAAAAAATTGCATTTTAATGTTATTAATAAAAAATAATACTAATCCTCAAATATTTAAATAAAAGTAACTGAATAAATTTTAAATGAAGCTGCAAACCAAATAAAATATTTTTTAAAAGCCCTTTAATGATCTTACTTAATATATCCCTTTTTATTTTATCTTCATTCATTTTTTTCTCAAGTAGACTTAATCTATTTTCCATATTTTAGTGAATGTAACATTTTTTATTTTGATATAATTTTTCCAATATAATTATATTTTACAATTTTTTGTGATAAATTCTCAATCCATTTCCATTTGAAACTTTTAAATTTATTTTGATATTTAGTTTTTAGCATTGAAGATAATATTTAGTTTTTTCATTTAAGGTGACATATCACTATACTAAAACTCTGATTATCAAAATTTTAAAAATTTAATTCACAATTCTTTTACACTTTTTAGTTCATTTGAATTTTCTTTTGGTAAAATCTAATTTTGACTATTTTTTTTTAATACATACATATAATCAGTCTCTAAAATCCATCACTTATTGTAATATATAAAGATTATTTAGACCCTTAAGTTTTCTGGTAGTGCTGCTAGGCGTTCGTCTTTTTCTTATAGCATTCCTGGAACAAAGTGTTGCGCAAAAGTTAGGCGTGAAGTTATGTTGCCTCATAAGTCATAAGACTCAATAACACGGAGTGCGTGTAGCGCCTCTGTTCCAGATGATAAAAGAAATTTTTATTTCATGTTTAACGGTTCCACGTGTGAAATGGTGGAAGAACATTAACCCCAATATCCGAACGTCTTCTACTCAAATTCCACATGATAAATTCAGTACCAGTCCTTAAAACTCATTTGCTTTTTGCATATTGCCTAAATGAAGTAAATATTGCCCAAGTGAAGTAATATTTGCTCAAGCGAAGTGACGAGGATACATAGATGTGATCTTCAAACTTCCATTGTGACGAGGAATTACAACAGAAAACCTCACTCAAGACATGATTGTGGTTGTCACTCTTACAATTTAAGAAAGAGAAAATTGAAGGTATATTACCCAATAATAAAGGTCAAGAAAAATATACAAGCCCCAAGCCCTGCCAGACTATACAATTAAGTTGTTCTTCCCCACAAAACCCCAACTACCAATCTGCATCACTAGCAAATTTGCCCAGATAAATCTTGCATCAAGTCCTCTATGGCACTCTACATGGAGTGCCGACCATCTGTTCTCTCTCTCATATTCCGTTCTTCTTGGATTTCTTCAAAATCATCATCATCTCCCCTTCTTCCAGCTTGTTCCTTCCAGTATGCAACCAACTTTTTCAAACGAACAATTTCTTTTGATGAAACATTTTTGCTTGCATCATTTACAATTGACCGGACCCTAGATGCATACCTGATAAAAAAAATAACTTCAAAATGTCATTTTCCAGAGCATCAATCTCAAAATAAGAATTTCATATTAGCTATAGATCAAGTGCTTGAACTAGGCCTAATATTGAGTTGATGGGAATTCATAAACAAATAGATAGTTGTTAGCCAGACTGACCACCTATGAACTGGCATAACCAAGAAAAAATAGTATATACATTTCCTTTAAACTTTAAAATAACTCATCACATGCCAAATTTACTCGCCCTTCCAAACTTGCACATCTCCAATAATCCAAACCTAATTAGTTGGTACCACTGCACATCTTAATATGCTAAAATGAGTCCTCACTTGAGCTTGAGCTTATACAAGGAAAGGAAACTTCTAGAAGAACCCAGAGACATCTATATATCTCCAGAGATGGATGGAAACTCTTGAAATATTATAAAAGAACTAGAGTTCCCACAGTACCTATAAATAGGTGATGACCTCATTTGGCCAAACACTACACACTTTAGAGCTTTCAAGACATTATAAAGTGTTCTTGAATAATAAGTAATAAAGCTTCCATTCTTTCAAACTATGAGTGTTGCTTTCTTTGTTCAACTTTCGTATCGAGTACTATTGCTTAACAGAGTGAGCTAAGTTTTGGAAATGCTTACTTAGCAACTTCAAGTGTTTTGAGTTGTCTAAGTGTCACCTAGGAAATAACTAATTCTGTGACATTAAACAAAGAAATATAACAGAGATAGAAGAACACATACGTCAAAGAATTGTAAGTTTCATCCAAGTTTGATTCAGCTGGAGATATGTTTACGAACATAAGAGTTTTGGCATTGCCACCAAGTGAATCACTCATCAACATTGTCAACTTGTGGTTCCTATAAGGTATGTGTTGACCGCCAGATGACAAAGCACTGATAACATCCCCAAGAGCTGAAAGTGACTTGTTGATGCTTTGAGCTTCCTTAAGTTGATTACCTGAAGAGCCTGATTTCTTCACCCTTTCTGAACCAGCAAGATCCACAAAACTTAGCTGCAGATAGAGTTTTAAAATTGTCATGTAAAGACAAATAAACATTATCACAATAAGTAAGCCCCAACAAGACATCTCACACTCCATGTTAACACAGATTTATGCTCACAATAGTGTTTGCATCCTTTTTCCCGCTTAATTAGAAAAAACATAGGGAGATGTATATATCCATGTGCCTAAACCTTTACATTAGGAAAAGCATAAATCAAGATAGTATCAAAGAGAATAGGGATAATTTCACTCAACTCCCTTGAGGTTTTATCTAAATACAACTAGCCCTCATTGATTTGAAAATTCGTCAAATACCTCCCTTATTTTGAATTAGAGGGGAGGTGAGTGAAATTACCAAATGAGAAGGATAGGGAAGGCATATGATGAAATTTCAAACCAATGGAAACTAAGTGTATTTAGGCAAAATCTCAGGGGAGGTCAAAGAAATTAACCCAAGAGAATATGCTCCAAGTGATAAAGATAATACCTTTCCTCTGGCAACTGATTGGGTTTGAAGATTGGTACTTTCAATGATAATTGAAAGAATCAAATGAGATCTTGAACTTTCTTCATTCATTTGAGTGCCAGATGTATGTCGTTGTTCAGATCCTCTTTGAATAATGCTTTTTAATTCCTCATATGTTGATAAGGATGCAATAGACACATTCTCCACAGATACCATGCCCTAATCATTGCAAATTAAGTCATCAATGAGGGCAAAAACCAAAAGATTTTGAAGTAAAATAACTTGGATCAAATTTTCAGTAAAAGTAGAATAACATTTTACTCATCCATAAATTGGACCAATCAATAACATCTCAAAAATAGAGTTGTCAATCACAAAAATTACCTACACAAAGATGATTACCTTTGAATCTTTCTTAATGTCCAGCTTCAAACGCTTTGCATTCTTTGGTAATAGAAGATCTACAAGTGTATCTTGATACAACTCCACCATGTATGCCTACACAATTTCACGATTTATGTCAAAGGTGAATAAAGGCAAAATAGAACAATATTTATTTAGATACTACATAAATTTTGCTTCCTATAAACAAGAACTTAATACGAAAAAGAAGAGTCATTGTATCTAAAGCACTTCTGTTTCAGTAATCACCAAACTTTCAAATAAAATAAATAAAACATATCAATCATAAAAAAAAATCTTAAGGAACAAACTTTATTTATTGCCTTTATTTATATCACATTAGTCACGTTACCTTTAACGAGAATGAGAATTTGTTGGCATCTCGCTTTATAATCTTAAAAAGTTCTGCAGTAGCCCGTGGGGTAAGACCGGGATTACCATCAGAACCATAAATTGTGAATGTCTTTCCAGAACCAGTCTGACCATATGCAAATATGCACACATTATATCCATCTACAGCCGATTGAACCAAATACTGCAATCATAAACATAGAAAATATCACACAACTTGAACTACTAATTAATGTAATCAAACAAGTTGCTAACAAACATTCATGATGTTGACTTGCCCTTGTATCCTCAAACACATCTTCTTGAGTGGCACTACCACCAAACACATGATCATATATATGTTGCTTTGCTTTATCATCTTTCCACGGATGTTCAACTGTAAACTCATCAAAAGTATTAAGAACACATCTTTCTTTCTCAACAACCTCTTTTTCGCTAAGAGGCCTTAACCGACAGAAAACTCTGATTTTGCCTTTCATATCTGTAATGTGTACAAGGGCCAATGTTGTGTCAGTGACATTGAGAAAGAATAGAAATTCTTAGAGATGTGAAAGACCAAAGAACAAAATATTTAACAAAAGAATAGAAGATATATGACCTAAAAGAATATCATTAAATATATTAAAAACTTTAAGGCAATGCCAACCTTCTATTATGTTAAAATATCGCTTCCTTAGAACTTGTTCGTCCTTGTAAAGAACTTCCAGCTCAGCTAGCTGAGCAGCTTGCATTTTCAAGATAGCGGCAGTTTGCTCATTCTTTCTATCAATGTCCTGAAAGCAAGCCAAGAATTTATTAGTTAGAAAGGTTCTCAATTTATGAGTATTGAGAAACAGAAATATTACTAACCTAAAAATATAATGAACAGTTAAAACAAAAATGAAAATCCAGTATAGGATTATTACCTCTTTCATTTCTCTCAATTCCTCTAATTCCTTTAAATTATTCTGTAATGAAGCCAAATCTGTAGCCCGAACTGCAAGAGTTGACTCAGCAACAGCCAAATCTTGTGTGACTACTTCTAGTTTTCTTTCAAGTTCAGACACTCGAAGCCTTAAGGTCTTGCCTTCTTGTTCAAATTTTTTCTCAAGAACTTCCACCTACATTTTGAACAGTTGGTAGAGAGATGAATGCCTTGATCATGCAAATGAATACATATGGAGGTTTATCAAAACAAGAGTTGACATTGTTACCTCATCGGCTTTCTTCTTTTCAAGCCTCTGAATTCTTTGTTCCAATAATTGTTTTTCATTTCCCAGTCTTTTGGCAGTTTCTTGGGCTACATGCAACTCCTCACAACGCCTTTTTAACTCATCTTGGAGTTTTAGTAACATCTAAACTTATCAACAGCCAAAGAACTAAAATTCATCACAAGCAAAGCAATAAAAAGTTACAGAATAAGAGGCAAGATTTGTAAATATGAATTTGCCAAAAGTACAAAAGAAAAGTATTTTTTTTCCCCATAATTCCATCATTGTTAAGACCAGATATAAATCTATTTTCTCAACATGTTTACCTGGCTATTTGTTCCAACTAAATCTTTTTTGGCATTGTTTTCTAATCCTTGACTACTTAACTTGCCCAATCTCACTTCCATACTCCTCTTCTCCAACAATGCAGCCTAATAAGCATGGAAACACATATCAGGATAAGCAAATGAAGAAGCTGTTAAAAATTGGACTCTATAAAGTTAAACTGCTAACCTGCAGGGCTGAATCTCTTTCATCGCATAATGATCTGAGTTTATCACGGTCACATATAACTTCTGTTAAGATCTGCTTCTCAGATATCAAGGAATCTTTCAAGCCCTCCAATTCTTCTTGCATTTTCTCCTGCTCCTTTTTCTTTTCATGCAAATCCTCTGATAACTAGATAAATATGAATATTAACTTCAAATGCAAGTTTTATAAGTCATTAAGATGAGATAGACATTAACAAAATTACCTTTTATATATTCCAACCGTCTTAACACTATAAAACCCCCCTCCTCCAAAAAAAAAAAAGAAAAAAAAAAAAAGAAAAGAAAACCATAATCCTTGTTGGTTCAAATGTTGTTTAGTTTTAACCTTATTGGTTTTTGTTACTAAAACTGTTTTTCTATGAAAAATATGATAAGTCGCTAGACGTTGACATCTGTTTCAAGTCTCACCAACTGATAAATAATTTGGAAAGCATCATGTACTGCATTTACAATCATTTTGATAGAGGAAATTAGAAAAAGGCATCAATGATAGTTATTACTACAGCAACCCAACCTGAACAGCCTGAGTTGTGGGTAACCTCACTCTAACATCTAAAGTTCCATAACATAAAAGGCCTGCTAGTTAGTATAGTCGGTAAGACTCCTTGTCTCTTACTGGATAAGCTAGTTAGCATCACCTTTATTAGGGAAATAAAAACTCTCTGTAAACTAAGGTAAATAACACTATATGCAGAAATGTTTTTAACAAAGCAATGCGTATATTTTATTTCATGAAAGAAACTATTTTGCCCATGTGCAATTCCACAACCAAGAAAAGCAATTCATACAAGACTTTGACAACCCTGTATCAAATTCTATTCAGAATTCTGACTATACTTTAGAGCATGGGTCCACATACACATGGGGAGTATACAAAAAAGTGAGCTGCACCAATGTAGACACAGGATATACAAAGCATACCAGAAGACAACACAATAAATAAAAAAACAACAGGCCAACGTACCACCTACCCCATACCCAAACAATCAACAAAATCCAGAAAAGAAGAATAAGACCCCTCCCTGCCATCTCCCTTGCGCAAAAGAAAAACATTTGAGGACATGGTCTTTCAATGCTATTTCTAACTGCTCGAACCAAGCAAGAGCTTGTTGACCCCATTAAGGAGAACCCACCTTACAAAAAAGAGGAAGAATAGTAAATACCATAGTCTGCTTGCCCACTCAAAGTGAATGAAGATGTGATTGGTTGTTTCCTCCTTCAATTCACACATCCAACATATGTTCATTAAAGAGCATCCTCTAATCATAAGATCAATAGTAAAAATCTTCATCCTGTAGCCTCCCACACAAAGAAACATCACTTTAGAACATGTAGCCCAGGCACAAATTTCTTTAGAGGTGAATGAAATGAGGTCCCCAAGCATATTCAAAGATAATATGACTTCACAAAGAATGGCTTTCTTGGCCAATTGCCACACCAACTTATCCTCACAATTCTGCCTAGTAATACAAGGATAGATAAGTTGAGAAAAGCACTCCATGGATGTCAACTCCCAACCCTGAAATCTCCTTCTGAATCTAGCAGCCAATGGCTAAGATTCCCCACTTTTTCCCCCCATACTCGAGGGAAAACTTAGTTGTCCTTAGTCTATCAAAAAAAAAAAAACCTTAGTTGTCCCCTCCCATAGCTAATCTCAAGGCTAGTTCTATCAAAGAAGTCCTCTCATACTCAACAAATGACTTTCCAAAGACTCATCCCATAGGTCACCCTCCTCATCCTTGGCCACCAATCCCTTCACCTCCCCAAACTTTCTCACAATGATTCTTCTCCAAATGTTGTCATGCTCCATACAAAACCCCAACACATTTTCCTAAAAATGCTTTATTAAGTAGTGAAATATTTTTACACCCGGCCCATGATCAATTTTTAAAGAGCACATAGAATTCCATTTCACCAAGTGAATTTCTGCCCCTCGCCCAACCAAAAAGTCGCATCAACACTTCTCTAGTTTGTTCCTCAACCTACTTGGAATTAGAAAGCAAGAAAAAAAGAGACTAAAGCTTGAAAGAGTGCACTTTGAGAAAGAGTTAAAATAAGGCCCAAATTTATTCACCACATTTTTATCAATGCATTATTAAAACAAGGCACCAAAATTATCAGGCTTTATTTCCACACTTTAAATTAGTTGGACCAACAAAAACCGCATAGTATGCACAAAAGCGAACAAATAAATGCATCTTTAACACATCTTTGTTAATTTTATTTATGCTATAGTGTGATGAGAACAAGGACTAAATTGCAGATCAATTAAATAAGTATTTAAACAAGTCTGCTTTAGGAAATTTTCTTTCCTTAAGACTAAGAGGTAAATAAACAAATTGAAGAGGGTATTTTGATATTTTATCTGGAAGGTCATAACCGCTTTGACTAATAGAAGGAAAAAGAGGTAGAAAGTGTTCTAGGGTTTGGCCAAAGGGAAGATGAGGGTGGGTTGGCTTTGTTCCTTTCATTTTGTAACTTTGGTTTATTGCGGTGGTGGGTGGTGGTAGCTGGATACGTGTTGGTATACCTTGGACTGCTATTTTGGCGGCCCTTTTTAATATATTTTTCTTTTTATCATTCAAAAAAAAAAAAAAAAAAAAAGAGAAATAGAATTCACGCTTCTCATAAAAAATCTCTAAGAGTGGTAGATAAAAAGCATCATTAAGAAGCAAAGTTGTAGAAAATGTTGATGAAAAATTTGTCTATTGGGCCTTTATTTTATTAAATACAAGTTTTTGAAGTCTAAAAACCTTTAAAAATAGAAGGGCACAATAGAAATTTTGGATTTAGGATTATTGGACTAAAACAAAATCAAGGATGTTCATTTGAAGTTTCGTTGTAGAACTGAAAAAAAAAACTCAGTTTGATTGATCCATTATGTTTATCAATTGATCAAGAAAGAAATTCCCACTTTGATTGATCAAACCTAGAGATTGATTGATCAACTGGGGTCAGTAAGCTTAAACGGATTATAAATATTTAGAACTTTAGAAACGTTTGCAAACAGTCAGAGACCCCTGGAATTAAAAAGTCAAATATTTGGGCATATAGATCTGCACCAAAGACAAAGAAAATGGGAAAATTAGTAAGGAAGGATCAAGTTCAAAGGAATTGATGGAAATATTTGCAGAAGCTAGGTGAACACTAAGACCTTGAGAAGACATTCTAGAGCATGGGAAGTATTTTATTGTTCAGAAATCTAGGCAAAGGACTACGATAAGACAAGAATATTTAAAAAATGTTTCGAAACCATGCCAGTTGTGTTTAATAATTTCTTCTATTTTATCAGTCACAGAACTTTGACTTGATTTTGAAAAGTAGATCAAACAACTTAGTTAGAATGATATGACTTTGACTTATGAATTTATGACCACTTTTTGACTTGTAAATGAAAAATATCAAATTGTATTAGTATCTGAAACCATATGATTTGATAACTTAATGATACACTATCACTTCGTATAAATCCTCAGTTCCCAACCATCACATCCCTTGGTAGGGGTTTTGATGTACTGCACTGTAGTTTCAAGTGGGTTTAACTTGCTCTTTTTTTTTCTTTTCTTTTTTTTTTTTTTCTTTTTTTTTTTTATGGGAACAGAAGGTTTAACTTGCTAATAATCCAAGCTACTTACTCGAATAGCATTCTTTTGGGATTCCTCCAAAGCTTTAGATAAATCTTGCACACGTTTCTCATAGACTTCAACACTAGGAGGCTTAACATTACTAGAAGAATCTCCATTCATAGAGCCACTAGCAGCAGACCGTGCTTTAGAATAGCGACGCAACATAACATCATTTATATGCGTCTGAAGAGCAACACAAATTTCTTCTCCCTGCATAAAATGGAATAGAACTCTATCAAATAATAATTTTTTGATAGGCAAACAAGGAATACATAAAAGAAAAAAGAGACTAAAACTCTAAAAATGTTATATATATACATATAGAAACTCAAAAGATTAAGAACCTGTTTAGTTTCAAACTGGAATATGTGGAGGACACCTGCAACTCTCATCTTAAAAAATACAGCAGTATTGCTGCTACCAAATTGCATTATATCTCTTAGTTCAGCAGAATGCAAATACTCTTTTGGAACTGGACGGAAAAAATGAACCTGTGAGAATGAACAATCAAATTCATGTTCTGTTGCAATAGATCTATAATTCAAACATCAAATTTGCAATGTACAGATACATTATAATAATATAACTCTGACTCACCCCTCGCTTATTAATGCCCAAGATGATCCGTCCAGGCAAAAGTCCAATGGGATCATCAATCTTGCGAACACTAAAGAAAACCGAATTCCCATAAGGCAGTGTTCTCAAGATCCTTAGAAATTGTTGTCTTGCATCATCTTTTGTCAAATGTTCCTATATACAGCAACATAATTAAATCAAAAGAAATATTGTCATCATCTTCTTTATGGATGAAATTTTGAGATCATTTAAAAAAGGACCACAAGAAAAACCAACCACCCCAAACCTTGTCAGATAATAACAAGCCCACTCCCAAATGTACAAAAGGTTGGAACTTCATGTTAGCATTATTTAAAGCAAATTACTAAATAAGGAACTTCAAGTTTTGATTCTTACCATCAAATGATAGCGAGAAAGAATATCTGACTCCCAATCCCTCTTTGCTCGGGTGATTGCAATTTGTCTAGGTAGAAATCGTTCCAAAAGTGATGTCCAATCACTGGAAAAATATCACACATTTAACAAGAAAAAAATCACTAGAAATTTCTAATATAAATGGAGAAATGAAACACAATCACCAAAAAACAATCTCTTATGCTTTAACACTATTATTTATGCCAAAAAATAATAATAATATTGTGTATCACTACTGTAATAGAAAAAAAAACAACAGAATAAATCCTGCAAATCAAGATGAAATAACTAGAATCACTAACGTGCATGATTCTGGGCAACCAATGAATCCAATCTCAATCAAAATCTGCAATGCAGATAGTTGTGCAGCATCATCTCTTCCAACAGGATAATTGCCCAATATATAGTCATGTTGCAACTGAAACAATAAAAACAAGTTAGATCAAAGCTTAAATCAGATACTGCCTGTTCAAAATTCCCATAGTTAGTCAAAGTTGTACATATTCAAATATTAATCAGAGTTGCTCACAAATTACTTTAAAATAAGATTACATACTTGAACATAGGATAACTGCACAAACATAGGGTCTGCTACAGATTCATCTGATTCCCGAAATAACTTCTTCTTGAAAATCAATTTGCAATGCAAAATTTCTCCTTTACTTCTATCCTTTGCTGCCTTGAATTCCGCCAATAAATCCCCAATATATTTGTTATCATCTAATCCAATATACTCCTCTATGTAAAAAGAAAAAGTGCACATCAAATGACTAATTTAGTGAGTCTGATTTAAAAAAATAAAATAAAATAATCCAGAAGATAATAAGATGGATACCGCTCCCAGGATCAGGTGATTTAGAACCAGTAATAATTTTCCGGCATTCAAACAAACTGAAGCTAGAGTATGCTGAGAGTTTAATTATTCCTGCAAGTTCCTGAAGCAGATATGCTTTGAATTAATATTATAAGATTTACAAAAGCTCAATAAAGAACAAAAATGTATATACCAGAAAATAGAACAGAGGAGCAGAAAGGCATAAAAAATTTCCATGGCGAGCAAACAAGAGGGAGTTACTTTCTTAAGCAAATCCACAACACCCAAAATTAATTAACTAAAATTACATGATAAACACAAACAGTGGAAAAATCTAACCAAATAAAGGCTTATGAAAAGAATTATCAAGAAAAAGAAACTACAGAAAAATTCTTTCCTTTGAGGATCAATGTCTTCAATAAAAGGAATTAAGACAATGTTTGGTTCATGGAACACAAATTTGAGGTATAAATTCCACACATTAGTTATCCACATTCTGGTATTTGGAAACAAAAGGAATTTAAGCAACAAATTACTTCTATTACCAATCTTGTATTTAGTTTTCTAAAAAATTGAGTTGACAATTTCTCAATAATATGCCATATAATTGTGCATAAATTGAGAAGCAAAAAGCTATAGATGGATTCAAAACCATGTTTCTAATACAACATTTAGTCAGTTGCTATATAACATGACATATATGTTGACTTTCATTATATTAGAAAACTAACTTTGTAATTATATATTTTTTTTTTTTGATAGGAAACCACGCGTGAATATATTGATAGAAAAAGAAGTACAAAAGGAGGATGAGGAATCCTCCCGCCAAAAGTAAAACTAAACAACATGAAAAAATAACAATACACTAGGCCGTCCCATTGGAACTATTGGATCTACACACTGCTAGCCAATCAAGTTGTAATACGTTAAGGGGGATGCCCTTAAAACCCGCTGAACAAAAAGCCCAAAAGGACACAAGGAAATGAATGGAATCCCAAAGATTCCCTGAATTCCTAACTTTGTCCTCAAATATCCTAACATTTCTTTCCCGCCACACAACCCAGATTAACACTATACTCGCGTTTTGCCATAGAATTACCCCTCTCTTGGACTTGCCAAATCCTTTGTAATTGATGAACATCATGTCTAAAATGTTTTTCGGAGGTACCCAATCCATCTTGGCTAGCTGAAAAAGTCTGTGCCACAATCCCAACGTCACTGAACAATGGAGGAAGAGATGATCTGTTGATTCTCCTTACTCCATACACAACTTACATATGTCAGGGCTAAGAGCTTTGTGGGGTCTCCTCAATTGTAGCAAGTCATTGGTATTTAGCTTCTTGTGTGCCACAAGCCAGACAAAGGCCTTAACTTTGAAAAGGACTTGAGATTTCCATACAAACTTAGGGGGGAAAAATGGAGATGAATCAGGCATTTGGGACAAGGCTATAAAGAAAGACTTGACTGTGAACAAACCTGAAGACAATAAGGACCATGATCTCGCGTCTAAAGCGGAAGTGGATAAATTCATACAATCTAGAGAGTGCATGAGGCATTCTAGATCTTCTATCTTAGAATCGGTTAGATTACGACGGAAATTAAAGTTCCATGAGAAAGGGCGAGACGAACCGAGAATTGAAGATATTGGAATATTTTTATCCATTACTACTCGATATAGTCTTGGATATTGGTCTTTTAAGATTTGGTCCCCCCACCACAAATCTTCCTAAAAGCGAATTCTTTCCCCATCTCCTACAATAAACCGAGTATACTTGGAAAAATCCTAAAAGCCTTGTGCAATGGCCTTCCAAGGACAACGGTGTGACTATCTAACTACAGTATTGGCATCCCAACCATTTGAGTGTGTCCCGTATATGCTAAGAATGACTTGATGCCATAGAGATGTACTCTCCCTAGGAAACCTCCACAACCATTTCCCTAAAAGAGCACGATTCCTTAAAGGTATCTTCCCAATTCCCAAACCCCCTTTAACCCTCGGCTTGCACACTGCTTCCCATCTAACAAGATGATCTTTTTTGCCTTCCCCAACCCCTGACCAAAGAAAGTCCCTTTGCATCCTCTCGACTTTTGCAACCACTGAAGCTAGAATCTTAAACAGCAAAAGGAAGTAGCTAGGGATATGGGAAAGGCAAGAGTGTAGGAGAGTTATCCTACCACTTAAAGATAAGTAAGCCTTTTGTCATCCGTCTAATCTCCTAGAGATTCTCTCAATCACTGGATTCCAAAATCCACAAGCAGTTGGATTCCCTCCCAAAGGAAGACCCAGATAAAGTATGGGTCAATCTGAAGCCTTGCAGTCAAGCATCAATGCTAACCTAGAGAGATGATTTTGATCAAGGTTGATGCCAAAAAGATTATATTTGAAATTCCTAAAATAAAATAATCATGTGAAATGATATATAAGATAGGATTGTGATTTTTATTTATTTATACAATTAATTATTCCACTTATATTTTTGAAAATCTAAAACAAAAAAAGGTTAACAGAAATTAGCAATAGCATGTCTTTCTTCTTTCTTTATCTTTGATTAATTAAAAAAATCAAGAAGGTGACATCCTTCAACAATATATAAATCTAATCAAAACATGAGAAGAAACTCTTAAAAGAGAAGTCTAAACTTGGTTTTGATTCTCATTAATACGCAATAAAGTGCTTTTATCCAAATTTGTCTTAAGCTTAGAGACAATAACAAAGACCATTATAATTGGTTTAAGATTTTGAAAGTTGAGTGACCTAGATCATGAGAAAAAGGATACTATCATCTACAAACTATAAGTTACCTTGTTCTAAACCTGCCAACCAAAATTGTTTTGATCTCAATATCAATCTACTCAAAACATCAAAGACGATGGTGAAAAGAAAAGGAGATAGTGGATCCCTTTGTCTTAAGCCCCTAGATGCCTTAAACCAGCCTCTAGGACCCCCATTTATTAACACAAAATTAGTAGTCAATAAGCCCTCACAAATCTAAGATCTCCATTTCGCCTCTGGAATTTTTCATTCTAAAGCATGGTTTAAGAAAATCTCACTCACACAATTCTAAGCTTTTTCAAAATAATCTTCAAAAAAAAAAACACCTCCTCTTAAGCATCTTTTCTCATCCATCACTTTGTTGGCTGCTAAAACAGAATTTGAAATTTGTCTACCCTCAACAAATGCTCTTTGAGAAATATTAATGGTCTCATGTAAAACTCCTCTTACAAGCCTAGACAACATTTTAGCAATGATCTTGTCGGGGATAGTGACCAAACTAATGAGTTAGAAATAAAATAAAATAAAATAAATAAAATAAAAAACCTAGTAATTTGACACTTCTTAGGCATTAGAGCAATGAAAGTTGTATCCCATTGTCAAGGAATTCATAAAAAAATTTCAACAAGTCCTCCTTAATAATGTCCCAACACTCTTGATAAAACGTTATACTAAAATCATCTAGATTCGGTGCCTTATCCTTGCCCATTTGAAAGATTACTGGATCTTCCAACTCCATTTCCTTTGTAGCCCTCAAAGAAGCTAACTCAATGGTTAAAGTCCCTTCCCTCTCTTTAAAAATCAAACATAGAAATACCCCTCAAGGTGGCTTCTTTCCTTTGTTTGATATCTCCAAAAATAACCTTGTTCTAGATTTTCAAGTTTGCCTTGAAGCCTTGCAACTTTTGCATAAACCTATGAGCTTCCCACCCAAGTACTAGTACAATCATTGAACCTAGGATGGAACAACCACATTTTTTAGAACCACAAAGGAGCCAACCCCCCGCTTGAAGGATTGTATCTAAGACTCTAGGGCAATGATTGAGACAAGTAGGAGGTATGTTTCTTGCAAGTAATGAGGTTATCAAACTCTCTCATGCTTGAGGTTATCCCAAAACCCTGTGACTTTTCTAAGATCCTTCTAATAACATTAAAATCTCCTCTAGCACACCACCTTAGGAATGTTGGCCCAAAAAGATCTTATATCTATTCCAAACATGCCTTTGTAGGTGTAAAATCATTTGGTTCATGAACTGGCGAAAACTAAAAACCATTTCCCTAAGGATGGTTGAATAAAATTGAAAAAAGGGCTTGCCACCACATTAGAGCAAGAGAATGTCCAAGAATCTCACATTCGCTAAAAGCCAAGAGTTCCATCCAGTCCCTATCCCTATACATCTAAATGCTATTCACTAATTTTCTGTAGGCATTTCACCTTTTTAGTCTCTTGGAGCATAACCACATCAAGAGCTTCTTTGCATAACAGAACCTTCATCACCCTTTTTTTTTATAGAATCCAAGCCTCTTATATTCAAACTAGTAATCTTCATTGACACCTTGGCAATCCCCAAAAAACTGAGATAGAGACCCTTATATCCTCACTTCTCAGATCCTAATCATTAACTTGGTTGCTCTCCCCCCATTTAACAAACTAGTAATAGCAGGCTAGCAGCATCTTCAGTTGAGGTATCATTTCCCAGCTGAAGTAATATTGCTACTACAGCCTTTTATATTCAGTTCCTCATAAATCGCTTCTTTTGTTATTTAACTAACTAAACACCTAGAAAGGACCTCGGAAAGACTAGGGATCATTTGGCAGTTGGTAAAACACAAGTGGTTCTTTCGAAAATGAAAATAATGAAAACAACGAAATTGTTAAATGTTGACACTTTTCAAAATTAGAATAACAATCTTTTAAGACTTTGTAAAAACAACCAATTTCCAAAGAATGTTTTGTAAAACAATTTTTGAAAACGTGCCGCCAAACACGTTTTCTATGTCTTTTCATTTTCTATTTATGAGAATAGAGAACAGTTCTCAATTCCACCACCAAACAAGTTCTAAAATTCTGTTAGTCATCATGTTGTTCCTAGAAGATCTTACTTCATCTTTCTTATTTTCTAAGTTCTTTTCCTTACTAAATATCTACACAAGTACATAGATCTATATAAAAGATGAAGCTTTTTAGTACCTCAACAGCATCAGCTACAGTTGTCGCCATGTCGTATGCAATTTCTTCAAAAGTTTCATCCAAGAAAAACACTATAGTAGTAAGCTTTTTTCCAGTTAAAAGAGCTTCAATCTCTTCACGTCCAGGTATTGTATGTCTAGGTCCAGCCTTAATGGAACGCTTCAAAGCATTTAATGTATACAGTGCAAGGACTTGGACCTCAGAATCAACATTCATGCCATGTGCTACATTGTGGACATACTCTGATAAATATCCACCAATGTCCTTGCTAGGAGGCATGGAGGAAGCACATAAATACATTAGCTCCCATGCTCTGATTAAAAGTTGCCTGTGTTTTCAGAAGCAATAAAGGTAGCATGATTAAAGAAATAAGGTTAGTCCTTGCACCAGCAATTAGAAGTGCAGATGGAATGGGTCATGAAAATCAAACATCATACTAGAAAAGGAATGTGCATACCTATCAGGATTATTCCTTGTTTGCTTTGAAATCTGTGCAAAAAGTTCGTCTCGGAGCTCTGGACGCTTTAAAGTTTGCTTATACAGTTTCCCAACAAGCTCAATCCGCTCATCTAAACTTGTTTGACTTACTCGATCAGATGAATCAACTTCCATGTACTTCAAAATTATCTGGAACAGTTTTATTGCCCGACTTACCAGGTCACTGTTAATTTTAAGTAATGATGTCGGTATAGGATCCTGTCAAAAAGATGTTAGTTAGCTCTTTCTGCTGGGTGCTAATAATAAAAAAATGTCATGAAAAGTAGCATATTATTACCCTTTGGAAACACATCATATCCTCAAATGTGAATTTGTCTCGAACTTGAGGCCCTACCGATCTTTTAGAAAAAAAACCACGTTTTCCAGAAGATTGAATCTGTTTTTGCATTGACCTCAAAAATCCTTCCACCTAAATGGAAAAATTGAATACAACAAAATCAAAGGTTTACAGAGTTTAAACAAAAAATCTAAAAGCTCAATATGGATTCAACTCATTCTATTGTTACAAAAATAGTTAATCAAAGGTGGATTTGGAAGCAGTTTTTTCTGTTGTATTACATGC
Organism: Vitis vinifera; assembly: GCF_030704535.1. Lineage (NCBI taxonomy): Eukaryota > Viridiplantae > Streptophyta > Magnoliopsida > Vitales > Vitaceae > Vitis > Vitis vinifera. The sequence continues at coordinate 25,865,381 of NC_081808.1, forward strand.
ATAGAAGTTATCTTTTCCCACCTGAAATCTATCAATCAAGGGTATGGCTCCAGCAAGTTCTGCTGGAATAGCTGCCGACAATGACCCTGGTGTACTGCAGCAAAAAAGAAATAAAATAATAGGTAGTCAAGCAGCAAGATGGATGTGACTCTTGCCCAACCAAGTGGAAATATATAAGCAAGAGAAAGACAGAAAGACGTATATGCTCATTGCCCGAACAAGAATAGAGGACAAAGGAGTTGGGGCAGGACAGAGAAGGAATGTGTCTGACACAAGATATTATTATAATATTTTTTTAAACATTGAACTACAAATTTATTGGGCCAAAAATTTCAGTTATGGATAACTTTGGACCAACATTTCAATTTAGGTGCAAATCTTTGTATTGTTAGAACAGGTTGAAGTTATTCGTTTAATTGAACTTTCTAAAATTCCAATCAATGATTTCAAAACTAAACAAGAGAACAACAAAATGACTAACCAATCCCAGACAGGAAACGAGCATCATTGATGCACCACAATTATACTGAAGGCCATGAATTTAAAATCTAGACAAAATTGAAGTTTGTGAATTTAAAATCTATACAAAGTTGAAGAGGATGACAAGAAACTTACAGGGGTGCAAAATTGGAACCATCGCTATCATATCCATCTCCATTTGAGATAGTGGCAGAGTTGTGCAAAGGTGTTTCATTGCCATTGCTAGAGCTAAATGAAGACCTACTCGTTCTTACAGTTTGGGCCATAACTGGTGGCATATCAATGGTCATTTCATATAGATTGCGCCAGTAGACCAGAAAACCTTCTATCTCACATACTCTCTCTCAATGAAGCAGCTTTTTCTCCTTTGTACCCTTTAAGTTCTTGGATGATATCTCAAAAGCTGCAAATTTATTTGATAACATAAGATATATCTTATTAATTACGCAGACAAATAAGAGGTACTGCAAAGATCATCATTCTCTTTATTCAAAACAGCTACCTACAAATGCTCCTATTGAAATGAACCCCCCAAAACCCAATTATAAGAAATCACAAAATATTCTCAATTCTGCGGAAACAAAATCAGAAAACTAAAACAGTCGACTTAGACTCCATTCAACTAACAGCAGCAACATCTATACAAACCCATTAACTATTCAACCTTGAAAAATAATTTATATTTCTTCTGGGAGGAAAAGAGGCAACATCAGATCCCAAATTAAGAAAGATAAAAGATCAAAATAAAAGAAACTTTCTCTTTGAAGAAATCAAAATCAGAAGCAGGACAACGATCCACCACACAGTGACACAGAGACGCTGATGAATGTATTGAACAAAAAATCATAAACTTCTGAGAAAAAAAGATGGTTCCTTTGGCATCCAAATGAAGAAAAAAGAAGATAGATCGACGACCAGAAAATGAGAAAGAAAAATACCATCGCAATGCGCTGTCTCCTTTAAGCATGGGTCCATTACTCGGGGAAAAGGCAGATCTCAGCTCATCAAAGCGGTAGAGGGGAAAAGGGAGACAGATGAGTGAGAGAGAAGAGAGAGAGTCACGAGAAGTGAAAGAGTGGAGAGCTGCTTTTGGAGAAGAGGAAAACAACACATAACATTTAAATTTTAAAGAGAAAAATCAAAGCAAAATTAAAATTAAGAAATAAAAGTGAAAACAAAAAACAAAAAAATGGAAGAGCAGGAAAGAAATATCAAAACTAACCCTCGTCTCTTAGACAAAAGATAATATTTGATTTGAACAAGGAGAAGAATTGCTCATGTCAAGGGCAAGGCGGGAGAAACAAAGATTCGACCTTCCTGCCACATGCCGCTTCACCAGAATGATTTGGACTTCCCACCATGCTGGGTCCCACCTAAACGCAACTTCAACCTGAGATCACATCCGTTGAATCGTTCATCGTAAAGATAAGCCAGATAGGTCTCTTCCATCGTATCCTCCATCACCCAAAGCAAAAAAATAAAAATAAAAAATTAAAGTCTTCGCACAGTTACTTAAGCTCGTTTATAATGCAAAAATAAAAATAAAAATAAATAAATAATTTTTAATTATTTCAGAAAATATTCTAAAAAAAATTATTAAAAATATCTCATATTTATTTAAGAAAATAACATGTTTCACAATAAATTTTAAAAATATATATTTTATTAAAAGCTTATCAGATATATGTTTTAAGTTAAAAAATAGTTTTCATTAAAAGAAACAATTAGTCCACGACTCCTAAGGTATCAAGCCAATACGTACACTTTAAATTTGAATGTGGATAATTCAAAGTATATGATAAATTTGGAATTCTTGAATGAAAACACAAATAAATAATATTGAATATAAAATGATAATACCATATATGTATATATATATATATATGTGGTGCAAAATAATATGATTTAGATACAAATCAATAATATAATCAAATGATATTTCACTTTATATATTAAGTCCTATTTGAAAATAAGATTATTATGATATTACATAACTTGAACATTATTTATTATTTTTCAAACATTGGTATTTCAGGTATCTCAAATCCTAATTCATTATGTAAAACTATTAAGTCATTTAAAATATATATACTTTACTATATTGCAAATGAGAAAATAATAAAATAAATTTTGAATACTTCTGCACTATCCAAAACAAAAGGCATTGGTTGAATAAATACAAATTTTAAAAATTGAAAATATTGTAACTTTTATCCCTCCAGCCTCATGAACAGTTATGGGCAAAAAGGTTCTATTTGCCATATCATTGTTTATTAGTAAAATGATTTTATTTTTTACTTGATTTATATAAAATAAAATAAAATATATATTAAAAATTATGCATTTTAATATTATTACGGTCCACTTTTGAAATTTTTTAAAAAGTATAAGAAATTTAAAAAAAAAAAATTTAAATTAATAAATTATTTTTATATATTTTTAAAATTTATTCCATTTCTTTATCTTCTATATAAAAATTAAATACTTTGAAAATACAAAAGTTTTTTAAAGAAAATTAACAATATTTGAATTTTTTTTCATATTTCATATATTAAATTGAATATAAAAAAAAATATTTTTTTCATTGTAGAACTAAACGTTAATCTTTATATAAAATTTTAAAAATAATATATATGCATATATATATATATATATATATATATATATATATATATATATATATATTTTGTCCTTTCTCCTATTTCATTTTGAATCATATTTTTTCAATCTGCAAGCATACATAGGATACGAGATGACTACAAATCCACTATATAAATTTCGAGTCGCAAATGCCGGCCGGCCGTGCCGGCTTTGTAGTTGTGTAGAACAGTGGAGGAGGGAGGAGGGGTGGATTTGATTATTGTTTTAAATTCACCTCACGAGAATTGCAGGTTGACTGAGTAGCTTTGAATTGCCCAGGCTCACAGAGGAAACAAGTACAACCAACAACTAAAACAGACAAGCGAAGAAGTTTCGGCATGCATTTAAGACAAACATGAGAAAATTGGGAGCATTCACAAATGAATTTCACACCACTGAGCTTTTTCAGCCATGGTGGATATACGGCTCTATAATGAAATGAAATGCAATTAATAGTTTAGAAATATTCATAATTTGATTTTTTTTTTTTTTTGTAAAATTATGTTTAAAAATACATTAACCATATTTTATTTATCAAATAGTTATGTTAAAACCAACATTTGAGTTTCAAACAACGTATTCAACATTTATGGAAGTTGGAACGACCCAGGTACTTGGGCCAGATATATACCCGTTGAACTGTTTTTAAGGTATATGCAATTGGGCTTGCCGGAGGTTGGGTAATTTCATACGCGATGTTAAAGCCCAGGCCATTGCAACTCACAAAGTGCTCTGTACTAAATTACTAATGCCTATCGCATTCGTGGACGGATCAGTCCAAATAAAATGCTTCTTGCTACCGAAGATAATCCCAATTGGCCAAAAACCAAACTAGGTTGTTGGCCAGAAGAAGATATCATCATTCATAGAATGAATTGAGGAATACTTCACATCACTACACAGAGACAAGAGGAAGCCAAAAGAAGATACAATCATTCCTAGATTTGATGGCAGGGCAAACGTGGGTTCCTAATTTCTCCCTACACTGCACAAGTTTCAGAACCAAAATTATTAGCATGAAACGCTGTTGGGCACACTGTTGCAGCAGTCTGTATCGACTAAAACTGCTGAATCCCACATTAGGGCGGTGACATTTGCAACGACTTTCTCCCTCCCACCGTTCCGAGGGATAAGTCTTTAGGATCAGTGTAGAAATTTCTTTTCCTGATCTGAGATATTACTGAATAACTTACATTATGCCTTCTAATGCAATCTCTCTGTTGATTTTCTTACCATCAAAATGACCGAAGATTCATCCACATTTAGCAACAGACACCAGCAGGTGAACATAGTGCACATGCGATGCTGAGAGAATGTATTAGCCTAAAACTAGGGAATTCGAGCTCCGAACCATGTGGGTTGTCATGCCTGGTGATTGTAAGAAGTGGGGAACTCTCTCCTGTACACTTAACTCACCTAAAAGGACTTCAAAAATTCCACTTTACCAAGGATGGGGATGTAAACACAACTGAAAAACCAACAAATCCATCCAAATCAAGTAAAACCAATCATCATTTGATTTTTAATAATAAAAAAGGTTTATTTAATTTGATAATTTTGAAAATTGATCTTATCGATTCAAATTTTTTTTTAACTAAAAAAAATTGAATTAAATTAATATTTTAAAACTTATATATAATTATTTGATATTTGATATGTTACTTGCAACTTTGTGTCTATTCAAAGATTATTATGATAATGGCAAAAGGTAAGACATTATGCCCTTGAGTCCCATAAATTAACATGGATCAATAATTTCTTAATTCTAATAAAACTTAAAAATAGTAATTTATCAAAACACAAACAGTATGAATATTGATTTCCATACAAAATAAAAATAAACAATTTAAATAAAATCCTAACAAATTTCCATAACCTTGATTAGGAAAGATATATTTTAAATGTAAAAATAAGATTATCATATTGGGTTTGGGCATAATTTTTGGAATGACAGGTTGAATTCATGAGCTATGACAGGTTGAATTCACCAAATGTCGATATTTTCAAAGAGTTTGTCTAAGGAAGTGGGGTTCAGATGATCACTGCCGCGGATGGTGGGGGATTATTCTGATTTTTTCTATCTTTAGCATGACGGGGAGTGTCAGGAGTAGACAAATATAAGACATTTCACTAGATTGGTGGCTTGGAACTCTTATGTTTACTTGTTGATGTTGGAATTTTTATGTGTGGACTTACATAATCAATGTGATAATGTCATAAATCAATGTTATTTTATTTTTTGCATTGTGGTCTATAATGGGGCTGAATACATATTGTTGCTTGATTTTTTATGAACTCACCCTAATTCACTTGACTGACCCATTGAGTCAAGTGGTCCGAATAATGAGTGATATATAAGTGCAAAGACTTTGTTTTTGGCTTCTTCTTGGTTGAAGAGGGCACGTACTCTAAAGAGCACACACTTGGACTGAATCTTGGGGAGGAAATGGAAGAGCTCATTGAACCCGGATTTTCATACCATCATTGGACTGAGCTTCTTCTTGAACACCAATGGAGAATGAAATGGTTTTCCATGGCATTAATCAATGTGAGCATCTCATTTATTGTCATTTAATGCATACATTAATGTCTACATGTGATCCTATGTCGTTTAAATTTTCATCAATTGGTATTAGAGCACTATATGGATGACATTTGAGCTGCATATCAGGGTTATTTTGGGTTTCTCGTTTTTTGGTTTTGAAGCCATTTTTTTGGAGGTTTTTTTTTTTCGTTTGGTGTTGATTCTCGGTTTTCAAGCCCAATTGATGTTGGAGACTTGTAGAGAATATTGTTTGGAGCAAAACCCATCATTTTTATGATTTTTTGGAGTTCATTTGATGAGATTTCGAAAATTAGGGCTTTTTTTGGTTCTTTCTTTTATGCGTTTTTTGTGCATTTTTTTTGGGTTTAGATTAAAGGATTGATGTTTGAGGATGGAAACCTAAGTGTTTTCGTTGGAAAATGCACAAAATTTTGGAAGAAATTTTTTTTTTTTCTCTAGAAGAACCAGGTCGTGTTCAACCCGGTAGAGAAGATGAGATGACATCATAAAAAAACTTTTTTTTTTTATTGTCTTGGTATTCTTGGAATTATTATACATTTGTTAAATTTGGTTTTATTGGGACAATTATTATTTTCATTGTTCTTTATGGTATAATTTTTTATCTTATACCAATAATGTTGTCCTAAGCCTTTTTTGTTAGATTAAATTTATTATGGCAATGAAGAACACTTGTGTGATTGCATATTGCAATTCTAAGTGTATCAAGTTGTGCAAATTAAATATTTGAGTTTATCATAACAATAGTGAACATATATGTAGTTGTCTGTCGTGATCTTATATGTGTCAAATTATCTTTGTTGAAATACTTTATCTCTCACTTTGGTTGTTTTATTATTGTGATTATTAAGGTCCATACGGGTATTGTAATTGTTCTATCGATGATTATAATACTTAGTAGGATGTTTAGATTGGTGAAGGAAACTAATTATATATTATGAACCGTACTAATTTTCTTTTGCCCTTTTAGCAATAAAATTAATGCATCTTGGTTGTGATATTTAATTAGTTGTCCTTACCGTTGTGGAATTTCAAAATTCCAAGTTATTGCTAAATTAAGAAATTCGGGAAACTAGCAAATAACATGATATTGTAGTAACATGCATATTGTTTAATGTTGCTATTTTCCAGCTACTAGCAATCCTGTAATTATTTTGCAATTATCTGCCATCAAGCCTCTTATTGGAAATAACTTTGAGGAACGGTATGAATCTTTCAATGTACATATGACTCTACATAATTTGAACTTGACTTTGAGAGTTGATGAGCCAAGTAAGCCCAATGATATGAGCTCTACTGATGAAAGATCCTTTTATGAGAAATGGGAGCACTCCAATAGGAGTTGTTTGATGGTAATGAAGTATACTATAAATAAATCTATTAAAGAATGTGTGCCAAAAACAGAAAAGGCCAAAGACTTTTTGGAATATGTGAAGGCCAATTATACCAAGCTTGATAAGGCATAAATGACAACTTATTTGAAGCTTCTCACAACCACTATGTATTATGGAGTAGGTGGGGTTAGAGACCACATCATCAAGTTAAAGCACTACTTCAACAAGGCAAATGAGATGAAAGTGGAGTTGAGTGAGAAATTCTTGAAATGGTTGATACTTGAGTCTCTTCCTACTTCTTTTGATGCGGTGAAGTTGACTTATAACGCCTTGAAGGAAGAATGGACTCTGGAGGAGTTGATGTCCATTGTGGTGCAACATGAAGTCTCACTAAAGAAAAATGAGACTCACTCTCTTGCTTTGGTTACTGACCAATTGAGCAATATGAAGAAAAAACATCCACACAAAAATTTTGGAGGCTCTAAGCAATTCAAGAGGAAAGGGAATTCGAGTCAAGGAACCTTTAATGCATCCGCTTTTTCTAATGCTACAAAGAATGAGAGATTAAAGGGGAAGTGCAACTTTTGCCACAAGATTGGCCACAAGCAGGTTGATTACTTCAAGTTTAAAAATTGGCTAGAAAAGAAGAAGAAAGACGAAATTGTGGTTGTGGTTAATTTGAATGCAAACTTGATTGAGACTAATATTATTGATGTTCATGCCAATTCTTGGTGGTTAGATACTGGTGCCACTATTCATGTCACTAATTCTTTGCAGAAGATGACAAACAAAAGGAGGTCGTCAAAGCATGAAGAATGTGTGTATATGGGTGATGGAAGCAAAGTGAAAGTAGATTTTTTTGGCATGATAAAGCTAAGTTTGACCACGAAAAGTTTTTTGTTGTTACACAATGTTGCTTACATACCCTCACTTAGGAGGAATCTGATTTTTGTATCTATTTTGGATAGACAAGGTTACACTTTCCATTTTGGAGGAGGAAAAGTGGATATATTTAGCAACTCAGTTTTAATTGGCAATGTTGTTTTGTTTGGCAATCTTTATAGTCTCAGTTTGCATCATGGTCTTTTATGTGATTCATCTTCTGTTAATTTTGTTGTTAGTTGCAAGCATGCTAGAATGAATTTGAGTTCTTCCATGTTGTGGCACAAACGCCTAGGCCATATTTATAGGCAAAGATTAGAGAGATTAGTTAGAGATTGTGTGCTTTCTAATATTGATTTCTTAGACTTTGAGACTTGTATTGTTTGCTTGAAGGGGAATATGACATCTAAAACAAAAAATGAGAAGATTGATAGGTGTGGAAGTAGTTTAGACTTGATCCACACAGATATATGTGGTCATTTGACACCAACTGCTTTAGGGGGTTAAAATATTTCATCACTTTTATTGATGACTTCTCTAGATATGGTTATGTTGAACTAATCCATGAGAAATCTGACTCCCTAAATGTGTTTAAGGCCTTTAAGGCTAATGTGGAGTTGCAGTTGGGAAAACTCATTAAAGTTGTGAAGTCTGATAGAGGTGGTGAGTATTATGGGAGATATGATGAGATTAGACAAAATCCTGGACCATTCACTAAGTTTCTGTTGGAATGTGGCATTGATGCTAGATATACAATGTCATGCACTCCTCAATAGAATGGGGTTGCAGAAAAGAGGAATCACACATTGTTGGATATGGTAAGGTGCATGTTGTCTAATTCATCATTACCAGAATTTCTGTGGGGTGAAGCCTTAAGGACTGCGACATTTATTTTGAATCAAGTGCCTAGTAAGTCTGTGCCTAAAACACCTTATGAACTATGGTCAAGGAAGAAACCAAGCCTTCACCATTTTCATGTTTGAGGATGTAAAGCTGAGATTAGGCCATATAACCCACAATCAAAGAAACTTGATCCTAAAACCATTAGTGGTTTCTTTGTTGGTTATTGCATTGGATCAAGGGGTTCTAGATTTTATTGTTCATCTCATACCACAAGGATCATTGAGTCAAGCAAGGTTATATACTTTGAAGATGAAGTTAATGTTGATCTCAATTTTGTGCCTCGTGAGATACCTTTTGGAGAAGAGCATGTTATAATTCATTTTCTTACATCTCATGTTCCAGATGTGGATGTTCCTATTGTCCAACAATCAACCACTAATCAAGGAGAGCATGGTGATCAAGTGGAACTTGGTATTCCTGTTGATGGTACTGTTGTTGATGGGATTCCTTTGAGAAGATCATAGAGGGTTCATAGGCCGACTATTTCAAATGATTACATGATTTATTTACAGAAGCATGAGTATGATGGTTATGATGCTTCTGATTCAATCACTTATCAAGAAACAATTCCTTGTCCTCAATTCACTTCTTGGAAAGAAGCCATGGATGATGAAATGAACTCTATGTATATGAATGGTGTTTGGGATTTGGTTGAATTGCCACATGGTTGTAAACCAATTGGATGCAAGCGGGTCTTTAAGACTAAACGTGATTTTAGCGGGCAAATAGAGAGATATAAAGCTAGACTTGTAATTAAAGGTTATAGTCAAAGAGAATGAATTGATTTTAAAGAAACATTCTCACCTGTGTCGACCAAGGACTCTTTTAGAGTGATTATGGTCATAGTAGCTCATTTTGATTTGGAGCTACATCAGATGGATGTCAAGGCAACTTTCTTAAATGGTGATCTGGATGAGGACGTGTATATGGAGCAGCCCATTGGTTTTGTAGAAGTTGGAAAGGAAGATTTAGTTTGTAAGCTCAATAAGTCAATTTATGGTCTTAAACAGGCTTCGAGGCAGTGGTATCTGAAGTTTGATAAGATTATCACCCAAAATGGTTTTAAAGATAATACAGTTGACAGATGCATACATTTGAGGGTCAATGGGAGTAGTTACATATTTCTTGTGTTTATATGTTGATGATATACTACTCGCATAAAATGATTATGATTTGTTGATTGAGACAAATCATATGTTGTCAACCCATTTGACATGAAGGATTTTGGTGAGGCTTCTTATGTTTTGGGCATAAAGATTCTTCATGATAGGGCTAATGAGATGCTTTAATTGTCTCAAAAAACCTATATTAAGAAGATATTGAAGAAGTTCAATATGCACAACTGTAGTTCTACTAGAGCACCAATTATGAAGGGTGATAAGTTTTCAAAGGCTCAGTGTCCTTAAAATGATGATGAGAGAGAGGAAATGAGAACCATTCCTTATTCATCATTGGTTGGCAGCCTTATGTATGCTCAAGTATGTACATGCCCTGATATTGCTTTTGTTGTGAGCATATTAGGAAGGTACTTGAGCAATCCTGGGAGTCAACATTGGAAAGCTGCTAAGAAGGTCCTTATGTATTTGCAAGGAACTAAGGACTTAATGTTGACATATCAGCGCACCAACATACTTGATGTAGTTGGGTTTTATGATGCTGATTTTTCTAGTTGCATAGATGATAAGAAATCCACTATGGGCTATATTTTTGTGATGGTAGGAGGAACTTACAACATCCTCAACTATGGAGGCAGAGTATGTGGCATATTATGAGGCTTGTTGTCATGCTATATGAATGCGGAATTTTATTTCATCTATGGGAGTTGTTGACTCCATTTCTAGACCGCTGAAATTATTTTATGATAATTCCACAGTTGTTGCTTTCTCTAAGAACACTAAGAGTACTTCTCGTTCCAAGCATATTAATGTAAAGTTCTATTTTGTTAAGGAGAAAGTGACAGAGTCTCTTATTGATATTGAGCACATGTCAGTAAAAGGTATGTTGGCGGATCCACTAACAAAAGGCTTACCCATAGTTGTGTTTCATGAACATGTATCTCAAATGAGGTTGTTGGGAGCCTAGATTGCATTAAGTTAGTGGGAGCCATTTTTTTGGTATTGTAATATTATGTTATTGTTGGAAAGATTGCTACTATTGTATATTTCCCTATGAATCAAGCAATGAAACATGTATGATTGCTTTTGATTATTTGTTTTGATGAGATTCTATGGGACATTGATTTATGATTATGTATATGTTGTGATGTTTGATTATGTAGTCCAAATGGGAGAATTGTTGGAATTTTTATATGTGGACTTACATAATCAATGTGATAATATCATAAATCAATGTTATTTTATTTTTTGCATTGTGGTCCATAATGGGGCTGAACATATATTGTTACTTGATTTTTTATGGGCTCACCCTAATTCACTCAACTGACCCATTAAGTCAAGTGATTCAAATAATGTGTGTAATGTGTGATATATATATATATATATATTTGGCTTTTTCTTGGCTGGAGAGGGCACGCACTCTAGAGAGAACACACTTGGACTAAATCTTGGGGAGGAAAGGGAAAAGCTCATTGAACCCAAATTTTCATATCATCATTGGACTGAGCTTCTTCTTGAACACCGGTGGAAAACAAAATGACTTTCCATGATGTTAGGAATTTGAGGCTAATTCAACCTATAGTAATCACCCTAGAGGGGAGTGAATAAGGTGATGGTCTCTTTTCGCAAATTTAAACAAGTGAATGCAAGAGACAATTATATGCAAGTATATAATAATCAATATATAGACAATTGCATATAAATTAAAGAGTAGGGAAGAGAGAATGCAAACACAAGAGTTTATAGTGGTTCGGCGCAACCCGGCCTACATCCACTCTGCTCTAGCTTCAATCCCAAGCTTGAGGTTCCACTAATCCAAAGCTTCCAAACCAAGCCTTCAAGCAATTCAATTGGATTATGGTTCCAATTAACCCTCTTGGACTTTTGGCTCCAAGTACCCTTTACACTTCTTAAGAGATATCCCACTCTTGAACAACCCCTCAAGTCATACCCCACACTTGAGAAACTTCCTCTCAAAGATTTACAAATGAATGATCTCTCAAAAATCCTAGTATAAGAACTTTAAGCTCAAATGATACAAGAAAAACTAGGATTGAATGGTGCACTAAAAATATGCAAGTTTTGAAATAATGGTGCACTCAAAAATACTATTTCAAGGCTAAAATATAATCAAGAAAGATTTAGGAAGGTTAAGCTTTTGAAACAATGAAGCTTGAAGCCTTTTTATAGAAGAAAAAAACCAAATTAGCCGTTGGGGGTTAGACCGGTTGACTAGCCGTTAGCATTTAATGCTTGGAAAGTGACCGTTAGGCCTCAACTGGACCTCAATCAGACCTCGACCGGACCTCAACCGGTTGTGGTTCAACCTTGACCGGGAAGAGAAGACCACTGGGAGAGAGAGAAACTTTTTGGCCTCCCTCAACCGGTCCTCGACCGGATTAGCACAACCGATGGACCGGTTGAACCGGTTGAGCCATTTTTTGGCTCAACACCCAACCTTTTTCAACTTAAAACCTTTTAACACAAGTTTGAAAATCATTTAACACAAGGTTTTAGTTGAAAACATGAAATCATCCAATTCTTAAGATATTTAAAACAATATTACTCTTGGATGATTTTGGTGCATAAATAAAGAATGAAATGCATGAAAGTCCTAGTGCACCAACAACCTTACAAAGAGATCTTATGAAGCTTGGATCTTGAAAAACTCTTCTCTTTGAGGTGGTCTTCTTCTTCATGATTTCTCATTGGCATGATTTGTCTTTGTGATTGCTACTTTGGAAATCGTCTTGCCTAATCACACTTGAAATATGAACATTAGTTCTAAACCTTATTTTGTTATCATCAAAATCAAGATTAACCAAACCTTGGTTTCACACATGACATTAATCAAGGTGAGCATTTTATTTAATTCATGCTTTAATGTCTACATGTGATCCTATGTCATTTAAATTTTCATCAATTGATGCATAAACTCTATGCTTTGCAAGTGCAATGGATTGAAGAGTTGCATTTATTGTAGTTGTTTTTGTCATTTTACTCATACACGAAAATGGTGTTTCAATGAAGGTGCATGTGCGAGAGTCGCAACAATTTTCCAATTGAGAGAAGTTTTTCTTGCAATATCTATATGTTGTAACGCTACGCATTTGCCACTATCACATTCTTTAGAACAAACCAAGGATATATTTCGCACAGCTTTTAAGTACAATTTCAATTCGCGATCTCACATATAAAAAAAAAACAGTTTTCTCATGTTATTCCCTATGGAAATATTGTACATTTATTATAATATAAAGGTTCTTAAAGTATTAACTTTTTATATTTTTAATAATTGATTATAAACGTTGTACAAAAACAATTGAAAGACTCGAATTTATTCTTAAAAATGATATATTGTTAGAATAAATTTTCATGTTTTCAATTAAAAGTTTTTCAAACATGTTTTTTTTTTTTGTATAATTATATCCCCTTAATGCAACTCGAGGCATTAAGTGATGATTGTTCAAAAAATAACAAAGAGCCTTACTTTTGGCCCCTCGCTGAGTTGGAAAAAAACAACAATTGAGATTGATGTTTATCGAAAGTTTAATGCAATAGGACAGTTAAACATGACAATATTAGGACGATAAGCCTCTTTGGAGAAAAATAGAATTGTTGTTGAACACATATTTCAATCTGATTGAAAAAAATTATTCTAATTCTACTTTGATGTAGAAGCATATCCAATCTATTACAGACATAGATGTGAGTAACTTTCAAAACGTGATTCAAGGTGGCCAAGTGGGCACTAGAAGCTAAGGATGCTTCATAAGAAGTTCATCGACAACACTAAAGAAAATGTTGAAATATGTGGTCATTAGTTGTGTAGATTTATTTCTTTTTATTTATACTTTCCTAATTCTAGGATATGACACTTAACTATAAGAGATTGTAATGTTGTAATTGAGGGAATTGATTTGCATAATTCTAGGCTATTTGGTTTCTCTATATATTCTCTGTACATATTCGAACGTTGAGATATGAATGAAAAAAATAATCCCATTCATTTTTGTGATGGTATCAGAGTCGAGTTAATTCTGAATCTTTGGTATTTTTCACCAATGTTCTTTGTTTTGTTTTGCTTTTTTGTTTTGTTTTGTTTTGTTCCGTTTTTTTTTTGTTCCAATAATCATTCATCATCCAAACCCAAAAGTTACCCCAAACCAGAAAACCACGTCCATTTTGATCCTGGAAAATATAAAAGTTTCTTCATAAAAGTTTTTGGTGGCTTTAACTGAAAATCTAAACTAGTCTCTAAGGATGATTTGTTAAAAGACGACAATAGAACTTGGAAGAGAAACGAAGCACAATCCATTGTGGCTTTACGTAGAATTATGAAGCCGTTATCGTGTGAAGGCGAGCTCAATATGGCACTTTGACATCTGAGCAAGTCCAATCCACTTCTTACTGTCGTGATCAATACTCACCAACCACCAACTTTCGATTCTTTCAGTCAAAAGCATTTTATACCAACGACTAGCATACAAGGCCACAATCTCAATCTACACTCACTTCGTCGTTGTGCCCAAATTGTCATTGTGATTGTTTTTTCAAAATCTACACTCGTTTTTTGCCATACCTCTCAACGTTGTTCTATTTCTACCCATTCTTTGAAGATGGGCCTAAATATGTTGGAGTGACAAATAAGGCTCTTTAAAAAAAAAAAAAAAAAAAAAAACTTAACTATTAGCCCAAGGGTTCTCCTAATTGGGTTTTGATGATAACAAATCATGCTTAAGTGACTAATTGGTTTGAATGGTAAAGAATCTCCGGTATAAATTCAGAAACTCATCAAATGACCAAATGGATACAAGATCGAGACTTTTGGAGGAATTTTAATCATAGGAAATGAATGTAAGATGAATGCATAGGTGCACTTAGGTTTTTCATACCGTTTCATTCATCTTTGAAAACTCGGTTTATCCTTTAAAATTTTGATTTCATTAAAACCTGAGTTTTATCAAATGTACCTTAAGCAAAACGTTTTAAAAGTGGCATATTAATTCACCTAAAGACCTTGCATAAATGTTAGAAAAGAAAGGAATTGAAAAAGATAGGTTTTCAAGGCCAAAAGATTGAACTGGTCGAGGCTCTGGCCAACCGGCTCAACCGGTTAGGGAATCGGTCGACCGGTTGCCCTTGTTCGGTCGAGGTCCGATCGAGGAGTGCAAAAAACACTTTCTCTCATCCAGTAGCTTCCTCTTCCCGGTTGATGTTCACCCCTTCCCGATCAAAGTCCGGTCGACCTCCGGTCGAGACAACGGTAACCTGCCAAAACATTAAATACTCCAACAACTAGTGAATCGGTCAACCCCCAGCTCGACTGGTCGATGCCGTCTTTTGCTGTTTTTGGCTCCCGAGCTTAGAAACCTATAAATTGAGAGTTCCACTTCATTTATGACACAGAGAACACTTGCAATCAATTGTCTACCTACCCGTTCTTGGCCTAAAAGTTCTAATTTCTTTCTTAGTGCATTAAATCATCACTTACATATCTTTTAGTGCACCCTTGTGAGTCATCCTAGCTTTGTTTTGTATTTGAGATATCTTTGAGCTAGGTTGAGAGATTCATTCTTGTAAGAATTGAGTGTTAAAACCTTCAAGATGTTTGAATCTTAAAGAGATTGTGTAAGAGTCCATTGAAGCCGGAATCCAAGTGTAAGAAGATTGGAAGCTTGGTTAAAGTTTCAAATTAGTGGAACCCTCACTCGGTTAGGAGATTGAGGAAAGTGGACGTAGGCAAGAAAGTGCCGAACCACTATAAAATTCGAGTTTGAATTCTCTAACTCTATCTCTTTATTTTTTTTATTATATTGTGCTTGAACTTGTTGGGTTGAAAAAATATTTAAAAAACTCAATTCACCCCATTTTTGGGTGTTTTTCTTAATTAATAATAACCCTTATTTTCACACTAACAAAAAAAACATAAAAAAAAACACAAAAAAAAATGAATGAAAAAAATATTGTAATTTAGGTCGAATGAACTTTTAATGTCGGAATCATTCTTACATAATTTAACTATGACATATGGTCCCAATTGATAGAGATGCAAATTGCTGAAAGGGATAAGATATCCTATATTTGAGGCAAAACTAAGCCACATGCGAAGTTTGGCGAAAGATATGAAAAATGGTATGCTGAAAATCAAAATGTGGCTTTTAATGTCTATGTCTCCAAAAATTATGTGACGTTACTTACGCTTGCCCACTGCCTACGAAATTTGGGATGCATTGTAAAAAACATTCTATGATGGTAGCGATGAATTATAGTGTTTTCTCTAAATCAGAAGGCCTTCTCTGCAAAACAAAATGAAAAAAAAAAAAAAAAAAAAACTCTTTGTATTTTATGGAGAGTTGATAGAAATTTTCCAAGAATTGGACCATCGTGATAAGGTGGTCATGAAGGATCCTGATGATGTCCTAACATATCGCAGGTCTATTGAACAATTGAGAGTTCACATATTCCTGGTTGGATTAGATGAAGAATTTGACCAAGTTCGGTGAGAGATTTTACTCAGGAACCTGATTCCAAACTTGGAGGAATGATACTCTTTGATTTGACGAGAGGTCATACGTAGCACTACTCTGAAAGGCGATTCCATAACACCTGAAGCTAGTGCCATGGTGGCTTGAAACTGATCTAATCAGAATCAACAAATTTGTCTGCAAGCCAACAATGGTAAAACAATCAACAACATCTGTAAGTCCACTTATAAATGCACTCATTGCAATAAGTCGTTGTTTTGAGCTAGTAGGATATCCAGAATAATGGGATCATAGTCTTTCAAAGAAAAATCCAAAAAAGACCTCAACTACTGCAATTGTTGAGACAAAGGCAGAAGATGATGTTGCTGAAAAAGCCTCGACATTGGTAATAGTTGAAGATAATGATGGTAAGGTTTTAAATATTTTTACACCTATTTCAAATAGTGCATGGATAATTCATTATGATACTACAAATCACATGACATTTGATTCTAAATAGGTCTTACTACTCAAAACCTCCACACAAAAATTTGTCTTTGCTACAAATGAAACTCCGACCTTGATAAATGTTATGAGTAAGGACCAAGATGGTATTTATTTTTTTAATATAAAAAATTTGGTTAAAAAATAATTTTATTATCATAAAAATTTGTGCCAAAGAAGTGTAATCTTATTTATATTTAATCCCAATTATTTTTCTAATTTGGTTTCACGTTAAATTCAATTATTTGATTTTGAATATCTACTTGATTTTTGTAAGTTTAAAAAAAATAAATTCACATACTAACTTTTTTATTAAACTTTTTTCATACCTGCTTTGGCAGGTGTACTCTTACTAGTACATATAAAATAGTAGAGGGAATATATATATATATATAAAATCCATGGAGCCATTTTTTATATTAATAAATATAATTATATATTAAATAGTTGGGCTTTCCCGGAGCGAAACCCAACATAGAATACGCGGCCCGTTTACTTGCCTGGGCACTTCTTTTTGTTTCTTCTTTCTGCTGCCCTGATCTCTTTTTACACCAAAGCATCGTATCGTTCCTCCTCCAAACGCTGCGTTTCGGTCTATCTCTGAGTTCCAAGGTATTGTTCCAATCTCTGTTTCCAATTCAATCAATCGACTTCTACGTTGGATACAATCGTTTAGATGCTGAAAAAAATGAGGAGAATAGAAAAAAAATTTTGAATCACCATTTAGGGTTGGAGAATTCATAGTTGCACTTTACCTAGAACTCATATCAATCTTTGGCTTAGTTGATATCAGTTTTTATTTATTTATTTGTTTACTTATTTGGTTTTTGGCAGAAAATAAAGCGAGAGAGATAAGTAATCAAAATGTAACTTTCTTGTATTTTTCTCGTAACCAAACAGATGGTCGGATTTATAAGTTGGGAATGCTATTGCTGGAAGTTTTGAATTCTAGGGTTTCTCTTTGAACAGCCGTGGGAGCTGTTGCCAATTTAGATTACTGAAATTTTTGTTAGATCAACCGTCTTTGATATTTGAGAATGTTTGCTGTTATAAAATAGATTTAGGTTGGGCCGTTCTTCTGGCAGCTCTTTTCTTTAATTTAATTAATTATTTATAAAAAAAAAGAAGAAAAAGCTTTAGGTTAGATGCAGAGAAAATATGGAAAAAGTAACTGAACTTTTGAATTGTAAAATTTTTGCTTACCATGATTTGGGAATACAGAAAAATGTCACTTTACTTAAAGTTCACTGTGATGAGGGCCTTTTTATTTTTTAGTTTTTCTTTTGTTTTTTGAAGCAAAAGATGAGAAATCACATGAGTATGATAGTCTTGTTTTCTTTTATTGCTGTATTTTCTTGGAAACCAAACAGTGGGCTAGGTTTTCTTGGAAACCTGTCAATGTTATTGTTGAAAATTTTTCCTATCAAAAAATGTTATTGTTGAAAATTTTGAATTCTAGGTTTATTCTGGACTACGACACAAGGTAGAATTTTTATAAAATTAATTATCTGAGAACATTATCTTGGGGTGCGCCCCCGCTCTTTGATTGGCATCTTTTATATATTCCTGTTTGCCTATTAAAACATTATCTTGCACAATTATGTATAAAAAAAGATTTGGCTTGAATAAATGGTTGCTATTTTTGTCATGAAAACATAAAAGGTACCTATTATGTTGTTAATGAATCCCAAAGTAAATGGAAGCCTTTTGAAGAAAAGGAAGAGGAAAAAGAAAATGTAAAAACTCGTATCTTAGAAAAAGAAAAGAAGAACTTTGAAGTGCAAACTAAATAAAATGCATTTAATTTTATCAATTATAACTGATAAATAATAAAAGGTTTGGAAGAACTTTAAATTGAAAAAGTAATTGGGAAGATTTGTGGTGGGGAAATAAACCATTGTTACATCCTAAATTCTAAAACTATGGTCTAAATTATTAATAAGGATTAACCCCCAATTTTAGAACTTGAGGTTTGAATTAAGGAAGAAATTTTCAGTGTTTGAGGTCAAATTTTCTCCTTTAAAAGCTTTTGAAATAAAACTTTTTGAGTTGGAAAATCTTCGAGCCTGTCCTATCTATGGACTTAGATGCGTTGATAATTATGCTAAGTATGATAAATATGCCATTTTTAGAAGTTTCATAATTGAAGATAAAAAGTGGTGGATTTCGTTCTTTTCATGTTGGTGATGCTCAAGATAATTTTTTGGGAGTTTTATCTTTGATAATTTTACTTGGAGCAAACTTTTTTTTGAAGAAAATTCAGAAAAACTGTCAACTTATTACTAATTTTTTTTTTTTTGATCAGCTTATTACTAAAATTGGAGAATCGGATTTTGATTTAATTGGAATTAGGTTTTAAAAGTGTTTTGATTTAATGTGGGTATTCCATTATTTACATTGTAAACTTCAAGTAAATGTCATGCCTCTTTTTACTTAAATGTTGACAATGTAAATATAGTACAGAGGATATAACTGACTGTGTTGGGTAAGATAACGGTGCTGAAGGCTCCCCCATCCACATATTTGCTTGCAAATTTATTCCTCACCCTTGTCCCATTTCCCGTCTTAAACTAGGTGGAGACGGGGAATATCCATTAGCTTTTTTAATTTCATAATTTTACATTTAGTTTTTATTTTTTTATTTTTTTATTATTATTTTTTAAAATATAAAACTATATACTTATCAAAAAAAAAAATATAAAACTATATACCAACTAATATAGTTGATATTTAATATTTATTTTTTTAATATTGAATATATATAAAGTAATATATTTAATATTTAATTTTTTAAATATTAAATAATATATATAATATAATCGAGTGTGACAGTGGTTGCCATCCCTAATTACTCTCACCTAAATAGTATGTCTCATAAAAGCAAAAAGGTAATTCACTAGTTCTGAACCTTGCCCTGCTTCGCCTCAGTCTTCATCAAGGTATGTCGATCTCTCTCTTCTCTCCTCTGTTTTTTGTTCTCTTTTTAACCCTAACCTTAATCCTAACCCTACCTAGTGAAGCTAATTTTTTCAAATATTTGACAATGCAGCCTTTTTTATGTTTTGATTAAAAGCAACTTCAGACTGTTGATTTTGGTTCAGAAGTTGAAACTTAGATAGTTTGTTTAGTTGTTTTCTGGTTGGGATTCATGGATTTTATTGGTTGTTCTCCTATTTCAAATGTGGTTTGAGATTTCTATCTTTCTTCTTTTTTTGTTTGTGGGTGTTGGATAACGAAACCTAGAAATTTTGGTTTGTCAAATTTAGGGTAAATTTTGATTAATTTTTGTGCAGGAAATGTTTTTTTTGTGTTTTCTGGTTGATAAGTTTGTTGATTAGCTTCTAGTTTTACGTACAACTTGTTTATAGCTTTTGACCCCTCTTCTATTGTAGATTTTGTGGATTAGTTAGGGTCTTGTTGAGGGGTGCTGTTTTTGTTGTCCCTCTTTGTATTTTTCGGTGGCGTCTTAGGCGCTTGTTTTACACTCCCTGTGTACTTTGGGGTGCTTTTTGGCTTTTCTTTAATATACATTCTCTTTACGTATCAAAAAAAAAAAAAATAGCTTCTAGTTTTAGGTAAGCTCAGGGTTTAGAGTGTGGATTGCTGTGTATGTCTGTGAATTTAGTCTCTATACCATTAAGAGATTCATACTTAATAAACGTTTTGTCCCCCCCTTCTTTTTCCTTTCTTTTAACTTTGGTGTCAGTATACCCACTATGGCTCCTCCCTGAGAGAACAGGAAGACAAAATAATGATAAAACTTGAAAAAATTAAAATAAACAACTTTTGCTCCTTAGTTGCCATGAGTTGGTGATTACATATATGTCATATGTGTTGTATTTGAAATTCTTTTTTCGTTTTGATCTCAGTAAACACTAAGTAGTATTGATCCATATTTTTCTTTCCGCAATTCTATTATTTGATTTATGCTAGTTAATGCATTTGCTTGTGAATGATTCTCAAATGATCCCATTGTTGTTGCAGCACCCCTATATTTCTAATCATGTCTTGGTGCACCATTGAGTCTGATCCTGGTATGTTTCTACTTTGTCTATCTTTCTTTCCCCTTCCTGTTTTGTATGTGCTGATTTTGAACAAAGAATGAAATTAGTTTTTTTCTTCTTTGTTTGGTCTTATGATTATAAGAAAAATCTCTCACTCAAGATGACTATTATAATAGAGTATGTCATGGAAATGAAATAAGTCTGGGGGATGGGACACATTTTTTTTATTGTTATATTTGTATGGAAACTGGGATGTAACATACATATATTTTTTAAACATTTAATTCTTAGTCAGTATAAATCCTTCCCTGTTATGAAATATATTGCATGTAAAGCTGTAAAGTATCATACAGTTTCTTTTTTTGTTCATCCTTCATCAAACTAGTAACAATGCTTCGTGCTTAGGAAATTTTTTTTACTGGTGCAACCTGAAGAAACATCCCTGAATTGTTTGTATCTAGCAATGATAAGATCTAATTATTCTTATCAGGGCCCCAGTTAGTGCTTTCCCAGTCCAGTCACCTTCCCTTTCAACCTTGAGAGATAAGAAACATGTCTTATTTGTTGTCAGATTGTCTCACACTAGACCCTGTAAAGGCTTCATTAACAAGTAAACATAGAGTTCCAAGCCTCCAATCTAGTGAAATGCCTTATTTTTGTTTATCTCCTGCCGCTCCCAGTCATGCTAAAGATAGAAAAAATCAGAATAACCCCCCCACCATCCATGGCAGTGATCATCTGAACCCCATGTCTTGAAGCTTCCTTAGACAAACTCTTTGAATCTATTGACATTTGGTGAATTCAAACTGTCATAGCTTATGGGTACCACCTGTTTGCCACTCCTGTGACTGAAGACAGAATTTGCATCAGCTATATATAACAGAAGTTTGTATGTATATTCCATGATTAGATCTTTATACCATTGTGCAATATATTTCTTTAGTGGAATAGACTAATTTGGTATTCATGTTAAGTATCCCATATATATATATTTTTAATTTTTAAATTTTAGTAAAGAAGCTCAATAGTTTGGTTTTTTTAAGTCCTTCCTAAGATTCTTGACCTCTTTTTTAGGTGTCTTTACGGAACTTATACAACAAATGCAAGTGAAAGGTGTCCAGGTAACTGTTTATTTTATTTGACATTATGTCTCCTATGCTAACTGTGGCATGATTTCTGCAGTGCTTGTTAGTGTATGATATCTTCTGATAGCTATTATTCTAAATGCATAAGGATTGAATTCTCTTTGATGATGTATTTCCCACATATTTGTATACTTATGTATTCTGATATTAACTGATCATGCCTGATGATCCTGATTTTTCAGTATGCCTGTCAACAGAAAAAAAAAAAAAAAAAGATTTTGATTTATTAATTATTCAAATATTTTTTTTATAGGCAAATAAAAATTAATTTCATTATATGAGATAGTGCCTGCCTTAGCAAACTCTCCACCCATTGCCCAGCCTGAACTAGGCCATCTAAAATTATACTCTCCTCCCATTGATCCACTATTAAGTGAATTAAGCCTCCTTTTACCATATATGCTAGTGAGACAAACAAAATAAATAAAGGATCATTTTTTAGTTTCTATATGATTATGGGGAGTAGTGATATGATTATGGTGCTTGATTATGTAGTCTTTGCTGTCCTGAAGCAAGGCAATCCACTGGCCTGAACATGCAAGCCCAGAGTTTTAGAAAATCCCAAAGCACAGTGTCTTCAATGTGTACATGGAGATGATGGCTGGCCTTATATAATCAAGGTTTAAAGGTTTGTCCAATGGTTAGGGAAACCTTGGTTGCCATCGGGGTTAAGAGAGATGGGTTTTTTTTTTTTGTTTGCCGTGTAGTGGTGCATTACTGTGCATATGCTGTTGCTTTTGTCAATTTTTAATGATGTAATATATTTGCAACTCCCTTCATCACCTAGTATGATGTGATTGATTTAGTTCTTTTTTCTTTTTTGGAGAATTATAGGCAGTCATTACTGAGGTACACTGTCAAAATGTTATCTGACATTATAGTAATGATGTGGCACTTTAATGAGGTGTCAGGATGGCATGAAGATGACCAGTTTTAGGGGAGAGCAAGGTAACTGAGGGGAGCATATCAAGAATTGCTATAGCAAGAGGGTCATGAGGAACTCTTTGGACCATCTTTGAAGTCTCTGGATGCCTCATTTTAAAGGATCTCAGGGAGTTCTTTATGTTGCCTTTCCAAGTATTCTGCATCTTTGAACTGAAAGTTCACAAGGACCTGAAAGTTCACAAAAGTAGGAAAACATGAGCCCTAGAACCTTGAACTTCCTTATTGGAAACAAGGCTCCATTTGGCAACTCCAAATCAGCATAGAAAGATTTGACAAAAAATTTCCCATTCTTAGGACCCTCGCCATAGCTTTTATCTCTCTCTAAGATTAAGCCTCCTGAATATACATACAGCATTATTCAATTCCTAATCTTAGAAATGTCTAAAGAGTCAAGGATTCCAATGTCTTTCCCTTCCCTAAACCACCTAATCATCATTAGCCCAAGGCTCCCTATTGCAAATGAATAAAGAAAGGGAAAAGATACACACAAAGGTAGTTGACTCATCTAACATCCTTCGAATAACCCTCCCTCCATTGCCACCTATAATCTTAATCCTAGATTGAACTGTCCCCCAACCTTTTCTGTTTGCTTTCCACAAACCAACCCCATACCCATCCCTCCCTGCACAAGAACACCAAGCTCTTGACTCCTTATGTTTCCCCAAAATTATCCACCTCTTAAGGTGATATCTTTCCACAAAGACCCTCCCAAAACTATGTTCCTCCAAAACCATTTTCCTGACAAGGCTTTATGAGAGAGGAGAAGACTTTGATACCAAGTAGGGTTTAAAGTATTGTCCGAGTCTGGTATAACTCGGTTGAGTCGTGTCCGCCTTGGCTAGGTTTGAGACGATTCCGATACTCGAGTTATGATACAACATTGAAAATTGACTTGGTGCTAACAAGCCTTGAATTGTTTGACTTAGTCGATTTTTTTATTTTATATATTTAAAAAAACTCATTTGATTTGATCGAGTTTCGGATGCAACCCCAATACCTTGAGTTTGGTCACAAATCCCTTTTCTTATTTTTCATTATCCACAAAATCGTCCTATTTCGGATGTTGAGGAGAGTTTGCTTAAGGTTGGAGCAGATTTAAAGGGATTTTGTGGGGAGGTGGGGTTCTAGAGAGTAAGCCTCATGTAGTGAAGTGGGATATTGTTTGTTTAGACAAAAGAAAAAGTGGCCTTGGAGTTAGATGCCTTCACTCTCTAAATAAGGCCCTCCTTTACAAATGGATTTGGCTCTTTGCTAAGGAAAGGGATGCCCTTTGGAGAGAAGTTATTTGTGGTAAATTTGGGGAATTCGATGGGGGTTGGTGCTTTGAGGAAGGGAGGGACAACTATGGTGTTGGGCTATGGAAGGCTATAAGGCATTTTTGGGAGTCAAGTCTCTTCCAAAATTTCCTTCTTAGTGGGCAATGGGAGAAGGGTCAAGTTTTGGAGAGACAAATGGTGCAGGGATGAGCCTTTATGTGTATCTTTTCCCTTCTTGTTTGCTCTAGCCAACTCAAAAGAGGTTTGGGTGGTAGACTTGTAGCTGCACTCATTTGAGGGGGGTGGATGGAACCTAGTCTTCTCTAGACCTCTCAATGACTAGGACATTGGGATGGTGGAGTGCTTCTTGTCAAGGATTCAAGACAAGGTGGTGGTTGAGGAGAGGGAGGACAAGGTGTTTTGGGCAAAAACAAAGAGTGAATCCTTCTCTATTAAGTCCCTCTATTCTACCCTTGAGGAAAGAAGGGTAGACCCAGACCCTTTCCCAACAAGTGTTGTGTGGAATGCATGGGTTCCTCCAAAGGTCAGTTTTTTTTTTTCTTGGGAGGCAACATGGGGAGAGTTTTGACTTTAAACCAATTGCAAAGGAGAGGGTGGTATTTAGCCAATAAATGCTTCCTTTTATGTTCATGAGGAGTCGATTGACCACATACTCTTGCATTGTGGAAAGACGAGGCTGTTATGGGAGCTCTTGGTCTCATTGTTTAGAGTGTGTTGAGTGATTCACTCTATAGTTAGAGAGACCTTGTTAGGGTGGCAAACCTTGTTTATTGGAAGAAAGTGTGGACAGTAGTGCCGTTATGCCTCTTTCGGACAATTTGGAAAGAGAGAAATAGAAGATCTTTTGAGAATGTGGAACTTTTTGTTCCAAGGCTGAAGTTTTGGTTTTTGTGCAACTATTATCTTGGACTAACTTGTTTATAGAACATTCTTCTATGTCCTTAATTGATTTTATTGATTGGTTGGGGTCGGATTGAGAGAGGGGTATTTTTGTTTTCCCTATCCTTTTGGGTGCTTTTTGATGACCGTTGGTGTGTACTTTGGTTCCCCCTTTCGGTGTTTTAATACAATTTGCACTTACCTATAAAAAAAATAATAATAATAATAAACTACTTAAAAAATATATAATTGAGTTTATTAATACTTACAAATGAGAAAAATAATGAAAGAATGATAAAATTAACAAAAAAGAATATCATTTAATGTATTTTAATAATTAATTAATAGAAATATAATTTTTTTAATCATATTCATTATTTTTTTTTGAATTTTTTGAGCTATTAAATTAAAATATTTTGCTTATCTCCTGATTCGGATCTGAGTTACTGATACCAATGTGCTTCGCTATCTTTTGAGTCAATAACTGATATTGCAACTTTGAACCATGATAAAAAGGATCCGTTCTTTTTATCCCCACAAATAGTTGACTATTTTACAAGGTGAGGTTTCTTTTGAGTCAATAATCAATACTGCAACTTTGAACCATGATAAAAAGGACCCTTTTCTTTTATCCCCACAAATAGTTGACTATTTTACAAGGTGACGTTTTTTTTCAAGAGTTGCACAACACCCTCCCCCCACTCCCCAGCACCTATAAGGGCTACAACAACTTCCTCCTTTTAGAAAGGCTCCTCCAACTTCAATAAAGCCTCTTTGCCCTAAAACTTGAAGAACAACCCATCAATTCTAGGTCTCCAATCCTTTGAATTAGACAACAATGGATAGAGACTCCTTAGTTCCTACCATGGATCCTGGTGGAAGTTAAATGTTGGGTTTGTGTAGATAAACGAATTGTTAGCCTCATTTGGTACATTGTGTCCCAGTGGGCTCCACTTTGTTTCATAAAATTGTTCCTGCACCAAATACTAAGAAGAGGACTTCTAATAACTTGGCATGCATCAATCCCAATGGACATTAAAGTTAGCATGGGCCACAAGAGGATGGAAAAGTTGTTAACATATTTCGTAAATGTTGCCTTACGTCCTTGTTTCATGATGTTGTTTGGTGGACCTTCTTTTTATAGCTCCTCTTATGTCAAATTGCAAAGTGATATTGGTGTCATCTTAGCATGTGTTGCTTAATTGCAGCTACATGTTGCTTGGTCGTTGTCACATGAATTGAAGCATTATCAAGCAGCATGCCATTTTATTGTTGGCTTTATCAACAGCAGGCCCCTAAAATTTCCATATTGAAATAGTGTTGAGCCTGGCTATTGATTTGGTGAGGGTGAGATTGTGGGAGTTAGGGAACTATCCAGCATTAATAATCCACATGGTTTGGGTGGAGGCAGGGTTTGGTTTGTGGTTTGCAGAGTATGCTGATATCCTTTTTACCTTTTCATATTTCCCTTAAATGCTCCTATTAACTCAGTTTCATGCTGTTGGGGCTAGTGATATGGAAATGTGAAGAGGATTTGGTGCTGGAAGAAAGTGTTCTTTTCTCATTGACATTTGCTTCTTTTCAGTTTCTTTGCAAATCTTCCCGCTTTCTTTATTCCTCTTAGGTGTGCCCATGTTAGTAGCTAATCATATAAGAGCTTGCCCCATGGGAGGATGGGTCTGTTGTTGGGGAAAGATTGCTGAAGTCATCATCTGTGGAGTGCTTCTGTTGACAACCATTCAAAAAGTTGTCTCCTTGTCAGATTGTTCCCTGCAATCTCTTGCCTTTTGTTTTGGTAAAAAGAAGAATAATCTTATGGACAGAAAACATCACAAGGTTCCAGTAACAAAGTTTGCCTATCATTTTCACATATTCCTTAGAAAAAAAAAAAGTGATGTGCATACTGAATTAAAGATAATGCATTGTGCACTAAATGACAAAGATACCATATTGTCTACAGTTGCAGACACAGATTGTTAATCATCTCTTGTTCCGTCTTTTCTCATGCAATTAGGGGGCTTGCTTATTTGGTTGTGGGAAAAATTTATAGGTCCATTTGGAAAGAAAGGAATGTGAAACTTTCTGGAAATTAGTTTCATCCAACATGTTGATGTCTAAAAGTGTTCTGTCCTGTAGTTTCATGATCTTTGGTGATCAAAACTCCTGTGGGGTTGTGATAGGCCCATAGATGCTTTGAAGCATATCAGTTCCCGGACCTCTCTAAGTTCCATAATTAGTTTTTTGTGTTTGGACTTATGGATTCAGTATTTTATTTGTGTAATTCCTTTGTGTTTGCCAAAAGAAAGAAGAAAGGTCGAAGTTATAGTTTGATATAGAATTAGAACTAACTGATTGTATTTAAGAGGCAATTTTTTTTCATTTTGAAACATATCCTGGTTCCCTGTTTTTAATCTACTTATCTATTTATTTATTTATTTTTTCGTGCAAGCACACTTTTCTATTTTATGCATCATTTATATGCCTTGATATGATTGATCAGGTTGAGGAGTTGTATTCGTTGGACCTTGATTCTCTGAACCATCTTAGGTCAGTTCTATTCTATCTTTTTACTTATTTTGCTCTCCTGCACATAGATGGACATTTTTTTGTTGGTATATGTGAGAATTTTTTTCTTTAAATCTTCTCCTCAGGCCAGTATATGGATTGATTTTTCTTTTCAAGTGGCGTCCAGGGGAAAAGGATGACCGTCTTGTAATCAAGGACCCAAACCCTAATTTATTTTTTGCCAGTCAGGTGAGTTTCCTTGAGATTTGTTGTTGTTGGAGCATAATAAATGTGCACACCTCTGTGATACATCTTTGCTGCCCTCCTAGGTTATTAACAACGCATGTGCAACCCAAGCAATCCTGTCTATTCTCATGAATTGTCCAGATGTTGACATTGGTCCAGAGTTGTCAATGTTAAAAGAATTCACCAAGAACTTCCCCCCTGAACTCAAAGGGTTGGCTATCAATAACAGTGAAGCCATACGAACAGCCCATAACAGTTTTGCAAGACCTGAGCCCTTTGTTCCAGAGGAGCAGAAGGCTGCTGGGAAAGATGATGATGTATACCATTTCATAAGCTATCTACCAGTTGATGGCATTCTGTATGAATTGGATGGATTGAAGGAGGGACCCATTAGCCTGGGTCAATGCCCTGGTGGACAAGGTGACTTAGATTGGGTGCGTATGGTGCAACCAGTGATTCAGGAACGCATTGAAAGATATTCCAGAAGTGAGATCAGATTTAACCTCATGGCTATCATAAAGAATAGGAAAGATATATATACTGGCGAGCTGAAAGAGCTGCAGAAGAGGAGGGAACACATTTTGCACCAGTTGGCAGCCTTACAGTCAGAGAGAATGGTGGATAATAGCAACATTGAAGCTTTAAATAAATCCTTATCAGAAGTAAATGCTGGAATTGAGGGTGCTACAGAGAAGATATTAATGGAGGAGGAAAAATTCAAGAAGTGGAGAACGGAAAACATCCGCAGGAAACACAACTACATTCCCTTCTTATTTAATTTTCTCAAGATTCTTGCTGAAAAGAAGCAGTTGAAACCTCTTATAGAGAAAGCCAAGCAGAAAACAAACAACAGTAGGTGATTTCTTTTTCGCCCCCCCATGATGTAATTGCTGGTACAAGGATCCTTTCTGTTCTAGACTTTCGTAGTATCCCTCCACCACAAAAAGAAGAGTTTAGGAAGACTTGTTTTTGCTGTTAATTTCCTCGGTTTATGACGTGACTACAAACATGGTTTGTTTCTTTTGGTAGATGCAGAGCTAAGCCCCTGAATTGTTTTTTTTTTTTATGCATTTAACATCCTGGATGTATGATCTGATATAGAAATGTTAAATGCCCCCCTCCCAAACAACGAATTTGATTTGAGTCGGTTTCTTATGGTACCAAAAAGGCAATTCAATCACCCATTCAGTTCAAATTCAAAGTTTGACATATTACTAAAATCAGTATATGATATAATTGTTTTCAAGGAAGCATTAAATATTTATTTAATATATTTCAAGCAAGGGCCTCAAATAATCGAGCATTTAGATTCTATGGCACAATATTTTTTAAAACATTTTTCAAAAAACTGTTTTTAAGAAATCTAAAAAAATTATTATTTTCAAGAAAACTTGCAAAATGCAATTTTTTTTTCAAAGATATTATGCATTTATATATATACAAAAGTTTTAATCTTAAATTATTCTTCGTAAAGGTTTTTCGTGAGGCATCATGTATTTATGTAATACAAATTTTTTTCTTAATTATTACTTAGGACACTTGATAAAAAACAACCAAAATCATTTCAATTTTTAAAACAAAGTGCTATTTCTACTAGACAACATGTTTTTTATGCTAGAATATTTTCTATTCTAAATAATAAAACTGTATTCATTATCAGTTTTAGATATGGTAGAGTTAATGAGAATCGCACTATTCTGATTTTCAAAACTTTAATTTGTTTGTTTCTTTTTCCAAATTCCGATCCAGATTTGTTGCCCCTAAATCAACAACTCCCTAACACGTAACAGTTAAATAGCATTATTAGCCTTCCCAATGCTTGTACCATTCGGATTACGTGGCAAGGAAGAAGTGAAAAATCTAGAAGTTCATCTATCATCACCTGCCTCCTAATAAGTAGTAAAAGATATTTTTCCCACCATAAATGAAAATCAAAATTCATGTGTATTGGGTGGGTACCTCTGTTCTTACCTAGTGCAAGAGGATCACTATCTCCGTCTGCATATGGCATTACAAGTAGCCATATATCCTGAATATATTTCAAGGTCATGCTTTTGGTTTTTCTGATATGTTTGCTCTCATGGGCTTCAACCAAACTTGTTATACAAGGGCAAATTTTAACAAACACCTGATCAGAAAGTCTTCCACATTCTAGGCAAGTGGAAGTGGCCTGCTGTCCTGAAGCAACCCATTAGTCTCAAATCTTTGAAACAAGAAAAATGGTGAACTAACATGATACATGCATCATCCTTATCCTACCCTTAATATACCCTCTAAACAATTAAGCCCAAGCCCCTTCAAGGTGGGGCCCACATGCGTGCCACTTGGTAACGCTAATGTCATAAGGTGGACAAACCATTGGCAGCACTAACCATACTGGGGATCAAGTTGGCTGAAAATAGTAAGTCCAGTGGAAGAAAATATGTGGCTCAAGCTCATCCTTTCGAAGCTTTAACTGCTTGAACCTCATGCAGCTCTTTAACTATAGTGTGGGATCTTTTTATGTATTGTGCAGGAACCAACCAATGAACCAAGCTAAAATATTCAGCTTTGATGTTATTGCTCAGTCCAATCCTTGAAAAGCAACATCATGTAAAGTGGGACGTTCACAGCAGCAATGACTGTAAGCATTCGTAGTGTACGCATTAACCTACGAATCACCTTCTTTGTCCTTGATTTACTTGCTCTGGGTGGTAATTTTGCCATCATATCCAATTCCACATCCATGTTCATGTCCACAGCTGTAGAGAGCTCCGTCTCCTGAGAGATCTGCCTTTTAGCTGTTGACCGCATCACAGCATTACCCCTACAGCAAAATAACTCATATATAACATCTTAGTGTAACTCAAGCACCTTCCACTACTTAAGAACCCATTACTGCTGAAACACCTTTTGGTGGACAAGGGACCTAGTGATAACAGCCTGCACCATTTTAAGCCTACTATTCTCTACACATGTTTTATTAGGAGAACATAAACTATGTACAGACAGTAATATAAAAGATGATTACTAATGCAAAACCAATTGAAGTGGCCCTAGTTCATGTATGCCTACTGTTCTAGAGTTGGTGTGTGATCGTGTGCAGTACATCAGATACATTAGTCATGGATATATTATTTTACATGCAAACAGAATTTTATCACATTGAAATCATTACCGTCATGCACATTAAGGTAGATGCAGCACAGCATTAAACTCACATTCACCACAAAGTGAGAGTGAACAACCTAAGCTCACCTTTCTGACAAACCCCTCTCACTTGAGCGTGTAAGAGGGGCCTTGGAGGTTTTTTTGACAAGATGCATGGATCCTTCTGCATCCCAAATCATTTCGTACTCACAGTTCTCATCTTCATTTTTTTCTTTTGCTCCACTTCTGAGGATGTTACTACTTATTAGACTTCTGGTATACTCCATGAAAACCCTACAGTGGCGCCAAGAGCCCAAGCCATTTGTTGGCCAGAGGAGGAGGGCAAGAAGGGTCAGAACAAATTGAAAAAGATACCTGAAATGTTTTGGGCAGTGGAGTTCAGAACAAGAGTCTATAACAAAAAGTAAATAAAAAGCATGACTATTATTCATCAAGAAGGTGAATTACCATATATAAATATGTGTCTGCATGGGAAGAAAGCACAGCTGAGTGGAGATTGCATCTTGTAGACTGGAGTCATTTTGTATTGTATCATTACTTGCAGATAATAGCATGAAAGATGGATACAAGTTCCCTTGCTGCCAACTTATAGTCCCCACAGTATGCTGCACAGTTTGACCAATTGAAAGTTATACCATCATCAACTGCAAATTCACCTATTACCCCACTATCAGACACCAACCTCCATTACAGGCCCATGCTTTGACATGTGGGTGACTGTACACTGATCATGATCATGACCAGACAGGATGAGTACCTGCACACAGGACAAGAGCTCCAACTTAGCCATTCTGAGTGATGTGCAACACAATCCTCTAGTTTCAAGAAAAATGGCCACATTCAGCCATTAATTACAAGTATTCATTCCACTGCCACACCATTAAAAGGGGTGTGTTGGAACACATCAACTAGGGAATACATCATTTTTGTTTTCTTTAACCATTTTTTCCCTTCTGATTACAGAATGAATCAAGGAGTGGAAAGAAAACCTACAGGTCTGAGCAAGTCCAGCAAGTACTTTGATTTTTCTTCAGTTATATAATTCTGGTACCTGTCTGATTGGATCAACCATCAATCTGAATTCCCAATTATCACAAGCCAGTCTGTACAAAGCTAATTTAATTTTAATGTGGCCATTACAGAAGAAGTCAGACAGGAAGCTTACACTATTTCTTGATCGTGAATAGCACGAAAAACTCTCTGAACATGAAGAAATTAGTGCAAGTAAGTTCAGTTTCTGATTGAATGACTTAAAATCAGATCACAATTGTGTCTGAAGTGATAATCTTACCAATAACATATACATAGAAAAAAATGACATTTATCAAGGAGAATATGCTTTCAAAGTCTCTGTTAATGCAGAACCAAACAATACCTGATTAATGACTGGGGAATAACGATAAGGACCACAGGTTGTCCAGTCCGGACGATACAGCGGAATATGGGTTAAAAGAACCCTCGGATTCAAGTTAACATCTAGACACATCCAAAGATTTTTATGATTATTTTTTCCTAAAACATTTAGAAAGCACTAACCTAACGATATAAAAATCAAACAAGGCAATATCACGTACCCATGGAGACATTTTTGATAAAATCCCAGGATGCAGAGGTCAAGCTTCCTTGTGAATGCCCTGCAGATGAAACATCCAATTGTTTTTAATAAACTCTTTGTACTACAAAGATCAATTGGTTCCCAACAAGTAGAGAAGCCATGATACTTGTGCCTATGCTAACAGATCAAAGCAAACAACAAAATAGGATTACTTATATGCTCCAAACCAAAGTAGTATTCATCACACCAGCTATTTTTATAGCTGGACACTCGATGCCCTATCAAGAATTTTATCAAATTATGCATGGATTTAATTACTGTAGATATATCATATCCATCAACAGTCCAGGCAATATTAGAATGACCAATTTGTTCCACAAGTCGTGATATAAAAGTTAAGATCAACCAAATGGTACTAGTTGAGCATGAAGGTGCTAGTAGTGCTGCACAGGCACTTTGATATCCATAATCCAAGATTATCAATATCGTAGAACTCAAATAAGTTTAATCATCTGAATATGTACTATCATCCTCAACAGATGTTATTCACCTGACATCGTTGTACCAGAATATCTTCTTCATGCAATATTATACCATCAATTGTTATGCATATCCTCAGTTGGTGGTTTGCTAAATATATTTGAACATTTAGTGATTTCTTAATTTGCTTTGAATGGGGTATAAGTTTTTCTTTTCCTTTTTTCCTTGAGTTTATTTTACATTTGAAAGAACTACTGTCTAATCATTGTTTTGACTTACTTTGCACCAAAAATACATTCAGTTGACAATAAGCATGAATGAAGGATATATTTGACCATAGTTATAAAAGGCGTGCTTTAAGTATGCTTAGGCTCAAGGTGCAACCACTACCTAGTTATAGCGCTTTGCTTGTTAAGATATGCACCTCTACTTGAATAGGTATGTCTTGTCTACATTACTCTTCCATTTTAAACACTTTCATTTTTTAAATTTATAATTGTATATTGAAATTTATATATTTTCATCACTTTTTTATTGAATGTTTTTTTTTTAAATGTTTGGAATCTTAAATTTTTTATTAATTGGATTAGATTTTGAATCATATTTTGTAAAATTGATGCATCCCAAGTGGCATTTTAGTTCACTTAGGCACACGCCTTGTGATATACCCAATGTTTTAAAAATCGAATTGATCATTGAACTAAAAAAATTATTGATTCACGATTCAATGGTTAGACCAATGGTTGAACTAATGATCAAATTGGTGAAGCCATAAATATATAGTTTATATTTTATTAAAATTTAAAATAATTTTAAGGAATTAAAAAAAAAAAAAATTAAGAATCAATAATATTTTTTTTTTCATCTTTTATATAAAATGTATTAACATTTTAAATTTTATTAAATAAAAACAATTATAATATTTAAATGTGAAAATATATAATGAAAAAGGAAGAAAAATCATATTATGTAATTTTACACACACACACACACACACACATATATATATATATATATTATATTTCTTTTTTACAATTCTTAACACAGACGGAAGAGCAGAAAATTGGTTACTTTACTCTTACCTTAAATCTGCATTCCAAGGTTCAAGCCTTCTTTTTGCATGTTTCAATGCTGTTTTTTCTTTAAATCAGTTACTATACTAATCCCACATTGGAAATTGAAGGAGATGAAAAGAGGTTTAAAATCCTCATTCATCCATTGTATCATCACTGTCCTCTGGGCCGTGATGAAAGGTACAATGCATGGCCTAACAACAGTTGCAAGCCCATTTTGCCAAAAAAAGAAAAATGAAAAAATAAAACCAATGGGGGAATTAAGGTGAATTGAATTGTCTTTGGTTTGGGCTGATTCGACAGTCCAACAGCCGGTTTATTCGGTTCAATGCCAATCCAATGTCCCTTGGCTCAAGAGGTGAACCGGACCGGATCAGGGTCCAATTGACTGTTGAACTGGGCGGTTTAGTCCGGTTTTTAAATCATTGGTTGTGCCTAAGCAGTGGGAGACTTCGGCACCTTAGGTGCACTTTGCATCTTTTAAAACTATGTATTTGACCCCTAGGGCCAATAACTTAGAAGTTCTTTTGTTCCCCCATTTTTTGTCAAGCAGATGTTCCCTAAATAATTGGAAAAAGAGCAGCAAGGACCAAAGTTAAAGAGTTAAACACTTCCTTATGTACCATCTAGAGTTTGAGCATCAACAACAACGAACTCCAC
Source organism: Vitis vinifera (assembly GCF_030704535.1). Classification (NCBI taxonomy): domain Eukaryota; kingdom Viridiplantae; phylum Streptophyta; class Magnoliopsida; order Vitales; family Vitaceae; genus Vitis; species Vitis vinifera. The sequence goes on from NC_081808.1 coordinate 25,900,188, forward strand.
TTTTCCAACAGTAAATCGGTAGTTCCTGATACCAAATTCTTGTTCATAGCGCCTGACAACCTGTACAAAGATAAAAATAAAAGCTGACAAACAAAAAAGAAATATTCGTGTGAATCTAGTAAGAATTGAACCTATGAATTTGCCAATTATGAGCTGGGTGCTTTAACCATTCATCCATGGAATATAACAAACAAACCAACAACTCAATGAGGCATGAGATCCTCAAGAAATCTTTTAAAGTCATTGCAACATTTTTAGCTAAAATATCTACCAAATGGCTGGCCAGGCATGAAATCCAGTGAAAAGAACAATGAAACTCAGAAGATGGATTCAAAATCCTGGGCAAAGAAAAAAATTCCACTTCTAAGGGTCTTTGAGATCACCATGATATAACTATTGCCGAATTGTACTTTTATGGCGCAAAAGTCTCCAATAGCTTAGGCACAAGGCGTACATGACCTAGGATGCATATTAATTTTATAAAATATGATCCAAAATCTACTTCAATCAATAAAAAATTTAAGAAATTCAAATATTTAAAAGAAGCATTCAACAAAAAAGTAATGAACTTATATAGATTTTAATATACAATTAGAAATTTCAAGAATAAAAGTGTTTAAAAAGGAAAAGTAGATGAGACATGCCTCCTTCAACAAGGTGCATGTCTTGGTAAGTGAGATGCTATAACTAAGGAGTGGTTCAGCCTTGCGCCTAGACAGAATCACCCTCCATACCAAATTACTGAGGCCTAAAACATTTGCTTGGCTTGAGCCCTTGAACAATTCTACTTCCTCTTCATTTATCACTAAAGCTGCCTAGCATGCATGGAAAAAAGGCCTAACTGCTCCTTCACAAGATGCCCCGCTCTCCTGGATCATCTAGAAAACAACCCTCACAGTCAAGCTTTAGGTAGCCCATCAAACGAAAAACCCACTTAAAATGCACTAGTGTAGCCTTCTATGGTCAAAGCAAGGAGGAAAAAAATCCAACATAATTACACACAAATAGTTGCTAAAAAGCTTTGAGGAAACTGACTACCAAAGAGGAGAATGACAACACCACGTTCTAAACTGATTCCATAGGCCTCCATCTGTTTTCAAAAATCCTGGGATCTATCTCAAGCAGATAACCCAAAATAAAGTAAATGCACCCATTAGTGAAAGAATCCTACTCTTAGGATTGCCTTGAAAGAACTAAACCAATCATTTATCATATCAGCCACCTCTCTATGAGGTATGCAATCCAAGATAGCAAGTTCAGGAGTCCATCCTAAAGCTCCCTGTTTGCTGGACATTAAAAGATAAGGTGATGTGTTATTTCACAACTTCCCAAGCACAACACCCACCACAAAGCACTAAGTCTCTATAAACTTCCTCTACTGCAGCAAATCATCAGTATTGGCCCTTCTGTTAGCCACAAGCCAAGGTATGCTATTACAAATTTTTATTTTCATGGAATTAGCTAGGGAGGAAATCATTGGCTCCTCATATTTGGTTAAAGCTAACAAGAAAAAATAAGAAGAGAAAACACCTAAGGAGGGAAAAACTAAACTCTAATATCCAAGAGAGAAAGTGACAAATATATAGCCAATATAGAATACACATTAGAATATTTTTTTATTTAAATATCAATAATTAAATTCCCAACTTTCATGAGGAGGATAAACCTTTAGGTTCCCAATATCCAAGACTATTTAGAGTAGTCATGGATAAAAATATTCTTATTTCTTCAATTCTCGGATCTACTTGTCCCTTTTCATTGAAATTTTATTTTCGCCGCAACCTATCCGATCCTGAGATAGAAGATTTAGAAGGCCTCATATGGTCACTTGATTGTCTGCATTTGTAATTTTCGGTTCTAGATGCGAGATCCTGGTCTTTATCTTCTTTAGGGCTCTTTACAGTCAAATCTTTTTTTCTTGCCTTATCCCAATGTTCTGGTTCTCCTCCATTTTTCCCTACTAAGTTTGTTTGGAAATCCCAAGTCCCTTTCAAGGTCAAGTCCTTTGTCTAGTTGGTGGCACACAAGAAGGTAAATACTAATGACTTGCTACAACTGAGAAGACCCTACAAAGCTCTTAATCCTGATATTTGTAAGTTATGCATGAGGCATGGAGAATCAACTGATCATCTTTTCCTACATTGTTCTTTGACGATGAGGTTATGACATAGATTATTTCAGTTAACCAAGATGGATTGGGTTCTCCCGAGGAGCATTTCCAACATGCTGTCCATCGATTACAATGGCTTTGGTTTATCGAAGAGAGGGATAGAATTGTGGCAAGCTGCGTGCATAGCTTTAATTTGGATTGTGTGGCAGGAAAGAAATGCGAGGATTTTTGAGGATAAAGTAAGAAATTTAGAGAATCTTTGGGATTCTATTCATTTCCTTACTTCTCTTTGTGCTTTTTGTTCCAAGGTTTTTAAGGGGACTCCCCTTATAGTGTTACAACTTGATTGGCTAGCGGCGTGTAATTCCTTTGGGTTGGTCTAGTCTAGAGAGTTTGTTCGTTATCACATTGTATTTTCTTGTTTTCGTATTCTTGTAGTTTGGTTTTCTTTGGTGGGAGGATTTCTTATCCTTCTCTTGTACTCCTTTTTTCTATTAATATTCCTTTGTCGTTTCCTATCAAAAAAACAAAAAAAAAAAACTTTCATGAGGAGGATATGTGATATTCTCTTTCGACTGAAAAAAAAAAGAAGAAAAAATAGAAACTTGTATTTTGGTTATCCTATCAGCTTTGGGGTAAGTTAGCAAACAAAATATAAGGATATCACCTATTCTCATGAAATTGGGGAGTTTAACTTGTGTTTTGAATTTTATTTTTGATAGGTATAAAGACAAATATATTAAAAAGTGCTTGGAAGAGGCGCACCAAGGCACTCAAGGCCTCCCACCTCCCGGCCTGTAGGAGAAAGAGGCCTTGATACTGCTTGGCCCACCAGCCCCACTTGAGCCAAAATAGAGGCCTAAAGACCATTCCCTCAACCTGCCCACCAGCCCCCAAATCTCTGCTGTAGGCAGAAAAAGGTGTGCCAACTGAAACTTGAGCAATACACAAACGATTCTTGGGCAGCTCCAATCTTTTTGCACGCTTCCAAACCTCAATCCCCACACTCCACTCTGTGCGTGGCCTCCCCTCACAATCATCCCTAACCTCCATTACCCTGCAACCCTCCGTTGAAATAACCACCAACACCCATGGTGGGATCTCCCACCATGACTCAAGGACAAAGACTGAAGACTCCACCACCACATGTAGGATCCCGGGGACCCTCCTTCTGTTGGAGATGACCAGAATTCTTGCCCATTGTAAATGGCGTCTCTCTGTTGTATCCATATCCACAGCCACAAAACCTCCACGAGCATCACCCACCCTCGTAAAGAAGTCCTTACCCCACAAGTGCAATGGTAGTCTAATCAATCTCACCCAGAATTCTTTTGCATAGGCCCCTTCCCTGAAACAACCAGCTTCAGGCCTCCACCACTCCAGTTGCAATTTCTTTCCTTCAAAAGAGCAAACACCCATGCACCACACCCTAAACCAGCACTGGTCCATGCAACATGGTTGTTATTTAGCTTATTCAAATTTGAACAAGCAAGGAACATTGAAAAGTAAGGAACATTAACTTTTGAGAACAATTTAGTGTATATTGCTGGGAAATAATAGACCAACATACCTCTGGCTTATGAGAGAGGACACTTGCATAGCCAATGTCATGGTTTCCACTCAGGTGGTATACTTGGATGTTTCTTTTTCCTTGAGTCTTTAGATCAAAAATATGTTTAAAGCGACTCGAAGATTCCTTCCATCTGATCAACTAAAGAATGTTAAGTGCATTCCAAAGTAGAAAATTAACAAAAATGATGGTTTAAAATATTGCATACAAGTTCCTTGACTGTAAAATACAGTGGCAGGCAAAAGCAAAGTGAAGTTATGTACAGTACATGAAAGGATGACATAGAGGAAAATAACTTATTTGAAATGCTTTTGTTTTTTGTTATCTATTTGTAATTAGGTAGTTCAAGTATCAAGAAAACCTCTGCCCTTACTCTTCATCTGATAGACTAGGCCCCCCATCAAAATAATCACCCAAAAACAAGATGGCATCAGGCTTTAAAGGCAAAATAGATGCAAGAAATGCTCTGCGCATGAACAAGTCGGTGTAGAACTGCGAAATCTCAAGAGCAAGAGATTTTGGTGGAAGACCAAGAGAGGTTTTGTCCATGAGCTGTTAAAGATGAGAAATCTATATCAGAATATAATGCAGAGATAGAAAGAGAAAAAAAATGAAATAAAAGACATTCACCTGTGGATCTGCAACAACAGCAATTTTCACATAATTACCTGGATGTTGTGCTTCCATTGCCTAACATTATGAGTAAATTAAATGTTAGCACCTAGACATGCTTGCCTCCACTTATACATGGGTTATTATCATACTAGAAGTTTTATACAGCACTGCTAAAACCACTTTTCATCAAATCCTATCACCAACTTCCCTTTTTTTCTTTTTTCATTTGGGATGAGGGTGAATTGGCATTATCAGGCTCCTTTGTCCCCTTTGAATTAGGCAAACCATGGACCCTTGTGGCCAAGACCACTTGGGTCACTTGATACAAGGGAATTGAGTTCCTAATCATGCCTTTCGTTTGGTTGGTGAGGTTTTCCTGGGTATAGCTAACTTCTATGAACACTCAGAAATGCTACATGGCCTCTCTAATTGAACAAAAACCAAAGCAAAGAACAAGAGAGGAAACCCATAGCTACTTAAACCCTTCAACAATTGAGTCCTATTACATTATATAGTGATGCTATCAGAGGCAGCACTTTAAATCATAAACTTTGAGAGTGAGAACCCTATGCTATCAGGGTTTTGAAGCTCCAGATTGGTTTGAATTAGCAAAGGTGTGTATGATTAATACAAAAGGTTGCCAGAGAAAAAAAAACCATGGCAATCACAAATTCCAAAAACTATCAATGGTCCACAGCACACGCTAATTACAACTAAATTTTAGAAAGTTATTCCATTCATTAGTGTGGAAGTGGTGTCAGGTTGAATTCAGAAGCTCCCATGTCCATTAACTATTACCGAGGAGGATAAGGACGTGGATCGGAGAAGAGGAGGCCATGAACAAGACCATATAGATGGCACCCAAAATGTCAACATCTCGCCGTAAAGAAGGCTCACCACCCACAGGATGCAGAGCAACATTGTCAGATTCCACATTTTTCTGCCAGAACATCATTTGATTCATTTTGTCAGAGCAGAAAAATACATGGATACAACTGCTGATATGTGTGATCATGCTTACTCATAAGATGAAGGCAGGTGCCTTAATCACTAAACCAACACCAATGAACTCCAAATAACACCAGAAACCTGAATAAAATGAGGCAGCAAGTAAAGCCTATAAAAAAAGAGGTTAGCAAATAAAACCATATGAAATTATATTATTGCACAAACTTTGATGGAAAGAACTCCATTAACGATTAGTGAGGATGTATCATTCTAGTCAAATATGTACTAAGATATATAAACCTAAAGAATGCAATCAAATGAAACATGAACAGAGACATAATTCATATGATTGATGTTGGAAGGCTAAGAATGATTAATATTGGGAGAAGAGATTAAGAAACAAACACATACTAAAAGGACAGGTATTATTAAGAAGAAATTCAACTTGTTTCACCCCTTCTAGCTTGACACAATGGTTCAATTAATAGGACAAAAACAAGTTCATTTCCTAATAAAATGCCTCAATAAGAGTGACTAAGTTATTATTATTATTTTTTTTCTTTTTATAAGTGTCTAATAAAAAGAAGCATTAAAGTAAACCAAAAGGCCATACCAAGTGGAAGGATACACAAAAAACAACTCCCACACATTGCATAAGCTCAACCAGCCAATAAAGTCCATCATGAACAAAGAACGATTTCCTATCACTAAAAAAGATTACACATAAATTATTGTTTAATTACTTGATCCACTTTTTCAGTATTCAGAAACACTCCTTTATATCTTTCCTTCCATATAATCTAAAATAGGCATGAGGGAGTAGCTCCCTCTAAGTTCTCTACCTCCTTTTCCCAACAAAGGATCTATGCCAGTTCAAGAGGGCATTCCTTACTGAGGAGTGCATTACCCACTCTATTCCAAACAGAGTAAATAAGCTGCCACAAGATGACTACTTTCAAGCAATAAAGGAGGATGCGGTCAGCCATTCTTCTTGTTTTTTTGATAAGCAACCAATATATATAAAACCTGAAGATACAGTGGCAGGCAAAACCTGAAGATCTATGATTTACTGTTTGGGACGAAGAGGATTCTATGATAATGTGATGGTTATGGAATTCAATGTTGCCCGAAATCAGCGAAACATGCATGATCTTGGCAACTGCTCGTGAAATTTGGGAAACCGTTTGGCAAACGTACTAAAAAATACAAGATGCCCAAATTTATGAACTAAAGGTTAAAATCTCAACTACAAAAACTCGGTCGGTTATTGAGTATTACAATGTGATGAAGAGTCTATGGCAATAGGTAGACTATTATCAAAACATTCAAATGAAGTGTAGCGAAGACGCTGTGATGCTTTACAAATTTGTTAAAAGGGAAAGACTTTTCATTAATCAGACTTAATGTAGAATTTGATCAAGTTTAGGTTTAGGTACTTAGGGGAAAAAGTCTTATGATCAATTAATGAAGTGTTTTGTATTATTCTTGTTGAAGAAAGTTGACGAGGGGTGATACTTGAACTACGACTAATGGATGGATCAATCATGATTGTAAAGGAAAAGAGTGGAGGAGTTAAGCCAAATGGTACGAATCAAAATGTTACCATGAAGCAAGGAGGACAAGAGTAGATGAAGAACTTTAATAAAGAAGAACTGTGGTGCTCATATTGTAAGAAAGCACATCATAGCAAAGAAAAATGTTGGAAACTTCATAGAAAACCACAAGGTCTCAAGTGCCTCTAGTTTATCCTTTTCAGGCGCTTAGGTAATTGACTTAGGAGCCACAGACCATATGGCCTCTTCTTCTCATCAATTCTCCACATATAAACTGTGTCCTAGTAACAAGAAAATAGGTATTGCAGATGGTTCTTTGACCATAACTGTTGGTTAAGGAAACTTATAAAAAAAAAAAACTGTTCGTTAAGGAAAAATTAACCTGTCAACATCACTTGTTCTCTTGAATGTACTCTATGTACTAAAATTGTCCACTAATCTTGTGTCAATTTACAAACTCATCAAAGACCTAAATTGCAAAGTGACTTTCTTCTCCACTCATTGTATTTTTCAGGACCAAACCACGGGGAGGATGATTGGGCATGTTAAGGAAAGAGACGAGCTTTACTATCTTAAGAGATCAAGTGAAAAGTTGAAAAATGTGTACCAATCTTCTTTATCCTTTCAGATCGAGTATTCGATTTCCAATAAGGAGCAAATATGGTTCCATCACTTCCGCCTTGGACATCCATCCTTTAGTGTGCTTAGGACAATGTTCCCTTTGTTATTTAAATCTATTGATGTAGATAGTTTTCATTGCAATGCTTGTGAATTTGCTAAGCATTGTTGTGTGTCCTTTCTTTTAAGCAACAAAAGGTGTTCTATTCCATTTACCTTGGTATATTGTGATATTTGGAATCCATCTAGAGTTCTAAATGTATCCAAAGCTAGATGGCTTGTTTCCTTTATGATAATTGCACAAGAATGTCTTGGATTTTCCTCTTAAAACAAAAGTCTAAAGCAAGCAATGTTTTTCCCATATTCAATAACATGATAAAAAATCAATTTAGGATTTGCATTAAAAAAGTAAGATCCAATTATGTACCAAAATCCTTTTAAGGTGAGGTTGTCCCCACGAACACGATTACGCTCTTGATTAATCAATCAAATTCCATCTAGAATGCTTGGTTTCAAAAGCCTAAGTATCCTATCTCAAACTTTGAGGATTTTCGGGTGCATGTTTATGCTCATAATCGGAGTAAACTTGATCCAAGAGCTTTGAAATGTGTCTTTATAAGGTATTCTTCTACACAAAAATGATACAAATACGCTCCTTGGATGTAACCTTTGTTGAAAAAGAAAACTACTTTTCACATCCTTATTTTCAGAGAGAAAAACCAAACATCGAAGATAAGGATCCATGACTTCTTGAATTACCATCTTCAGTCGAAACACCATCCAGTCCAACCCAAATCTTCCTGAATTATCCCATCTAGCCAAAACTAGGGATGGAAAAGTTTGATATGATCTCGCCAATACAAATTGAACACAACACAGTTTTCACAAGTTTGTATCGAGTATAATTGGGTTTGTGTCAAATTCATGTCGACCTACATAACTCATTTTTTTTTTTTTTTGATATGTAAGCAAAGGTATTGCATTAATAAGAGAAGCTAAAATAGCGACCCAAGATGTACAAATGAAAGAAACTCACCATCTTTCAACTGAAACCACAAAAACTGACCACCCAAGATGTACAAAAAGACCTCCCTCAACGGGAACCCACCCAATCAATGAAATTTATTAACGTCGTAGGACAATCTTTTATAAACAGTTTGGGTTAACCTACATAACTCATTTAACAAATAGGTGGTTTTTGGGTTAACCTGCATAACATGAATTTGACCCAAATTTACTCATTTAATAATCTCGTCGATTAACCTAATTATAACTTTAAACTATTTAATCCATATTCGTTTCATTTTAAATTCGTTTTTAAATAAAAAGGTTAATTGAGTCATAAATATGTTTGGTCAAGACATTAATTATATAGACTCATATAAAACCTACCTCAACCTAATTATTAAATAGGATCTAATTATTAAATGAGTTAAATAGGTTATGCGATGTGCTACCTATTTAATAATTAGGTAACATTTGGGTTTATATTTTTTATATGATTATTATTCGTGTCAAGTTTGGGTTGACCCATGTAGCAGACTGCTTAGGCTTTGACATGACACAAGATAAACGCAACCCATCAACACAAATTGCCACCTTTACTCGAAAATACCTTTGATTAGTCCAATCCAAATCTTCTAAATTCAATTGAGATGACCGCAGATTAGTCTAGTCTAGACAGACAAAGGAATCGAGTCAATTTCTTCATCAATTAGATCACCATTGTTACAAAATCACTATAGGTTTACACAACAAGGAAAAAGTCAGTTTCCAATTGAATGCATGCTCAATCATCCAAATCAATGTGTAATGAATTTGTCTTTCCTATAAGTTTAATTCATCCTAAAAATAACAATGATCTTGACTTACCCATTGCTATTAGGAAAGGTACTAGGACGTGTACCCAACATCCAATGTCTCATTTTATGACCTTTAATAAATTTTCCATGGTACATAAGAGTTTTCTTACCCAGTTACGTACCATAGCCATCCTTAAAACCTTAAGTGAGACACTTAGTAATGAGAATTGGAGACAAGTCATGAAAGTAGAAATGGAGGTAGTAGAGAAAAATGGAACATGGGAGATTGTAGACTTTCCAAAAGGGAAGAGTGTGGTTAGCTGTAAATGGGTGTTTCACCATCAAGTATAAGGCCAATGTCACTTTAACGCTAGAAGGCAAGATTAGTGGCCGATATCCACAAACCTATGGGGTTGATTCTCTAGAGACCTTTACACTTGGGGTGAAAATGAACAATGTGAGGGTAATATTATCTTTGGCGGCCAACTTTGTGAAGGAGATCATATGCTATTTATAAAACATATAGATTCAGGGGGGGTTAGTATTTTATTAGTATATATGGATGATATAATTGTGACAGAAATATGATCCAAAGGAAAGAGAGTACCTCAAATGATATCTAGCAAGGGAGTTTAAAATAAAGGAACTTGCGAAATTAAAATACTTTCTAGGAATCAAGGTTGCACATTTGAAAGAAGGTATCCTTATTTCTCAAAAAATATGTAATTGATCTTCTAAATGAGATAGGGAAATTGGGTTGTAAGCCATCAAACACCCATATAAAGTCAAATCACAAGCTAAGAGAGGAAATAGATGGTATGGTGGTTGATCGATGTATGTATCAAGGGCTTGTTGCAAGGTTAATTTACTACTCACACACAAGACCGGGCATTGCATATGCCGTGAGTGTTGTGAGCCAATTCATGCAGAATTCAAAAGAAACACTGTCTTCAAGCAATGTATCAAATTCTGCACTATCTTAATGGAACTTTTTTTTTTTTTGATAAGTTCTACACTATCTTAATGGAACCCTAGGGAAAGGGCTATTGTTTAAGAAGCAAATGGAATTGAGCTTAGAAGTCTACACGGATGTAGATCATGCAGGATTGATCATGGATAGGAGATCAACAAGTTATTGTACATTTTTTGGAGGAAACTTGATGACTTGGAGGAATAAGAAACAACCTGTAGTGGACAGCAAGTGCAAAAGTAGAATTTACAATGACACACAAGATTTGTGAGTTACTTTGGCTTAAGATTATTCTTAATAATCTTAAAGTCAAGTGTGCGTATCCTATGAGATTATGTTGTGACAATAAGTCAACTATCATCATAGTTCACAATTCGATGCAACATGACCAAACGAAGGATGTAGAGGTGGATAGATATTTCATAAAAGAGAAGTTGGAAAGTGGCCTAATTTGCACACCTTATATATCAACAAGGCAGTAACTTGCTGATATTCTAACCAAAGGACTAGTCAATTCTGTGTTTCAAGGAATAAAACAAGCAAGATGGGAATGGATACTCTCTATTCACCAACTTTAGGGGGAGTGTTAAAGAATATTGGGTCCTTTTAATTTAGGAAATTATTGTATGGTTAGGAGAAGTCAAACCTTCTATATATTAGGAGTGTTCGTAATTTATAAGGACGGTTGGAGTTACTTTCAATGTTAGAATCAATTTCCAATTTAAGTTTTGAATTTCCTAAATAGGATTATGTAACAAGATAAATATCTGCCATAAGTCTTCTTCTTGAAATAAGACGGTATTAGAATTTCTCACAATAGATTTTGCTACCATAAATCTTCCCAATTGCTTTTGCACTTTAAAGTTCTCTCAACCTTTTTATGATTTATCAGTTATAATTGATAAAATTAAATTCAATTGCACTCCAAAGTTCTTCTTTTCTTTTTCTAAGATAAGAGATTTTACATTTATTTTCCTCTTCCTTTTCTTCAAAAGGCTTCCATTTACGTTGGGATTCATTAACAATATAAGAGGTACCTTTTATGTTTCGATGGTAAAAATAGTGACTGTTTATTCAAGTCAAATATTTTTTTATACATAATTGTACAAGATAATGTTTTGATGGGCGTTTAACAAGATATATAAAAGACGTCAATCAAATAGTGGGGGGCGTACCCAAGATAATCTTCTCAAATAATTAATTTTATAAAAATTCTACCTTGAGTTGTGGTCCAGAATGAAACCTAGAATTCAAAATTTTCAATAATAACATTGACAAGTTGAAAGCATTCAAAGGGAAAACCTAGCCCACTGATCGGTTTCCAAGTACATACAGCAATATAAGGAGACAAGACTTTTGTTCTCATGTAATTTGTCATCTTTTGCTTCCAAAAAAAAAAAAAGAACAATGAAAAATAAAAAAGGCCCTCATTAGTGTGAATTTGAAGTAAAGTGGTCTTTTTCTGTATTACCAAATCTTTTTTTTTTTTGATAAATAAAGACTTAAATTGAAGAAAGAGAGCCGCCATGAAAACGGCCCAAGGTATACAAGAAAACAAACCTCCCTTTACCACCAAGGCTCAACCAAAAGAGTATTGAAAGAACCTTAACAAGTACCCAACCACTCAAAAAATCCTAGTAAAGTCAGTGGTCAATCATCTACAAACAACTTAGACTTGGACCATAGAAAACAAATAAACTCCCTTTTCAGTTTTTGAATAGAAAAAACCTCATAATTGAAAGTAATGTTATTCTTGGCTTTCCGTACCATCCAAAACAAGCACAAAGGACTTGCTTGCGAAACCTTCTTTTACTTTTTGGTCACAAAAGAACCATGCCAACCCAGCAAAATATCTTTAACCGACAAAGAAAGCACCCAAGACACCCCAAAAAGTACAAAAATCAGCTCCCATAAAAACCCTCGTCATTTCACAATGGAGCATTAAATGATCAATGGATTGTCCAAGGCACAAAAAACACTGATTTGCTAAAGACCAACTGCATCTCTGAACTTGATCCAAAGTTAGAATTTTACCCCACACTGCCTCCCATGCAAAAAAACTAACTTTGGGCTGGACGCAAGAAATCTAAATTCTGCTCGTTGGAAAAGACTCACCCAAGTTGGTTCCAAAACATTGTAAAGGGACTTAACAGTAAACTTGCCACTCTTTGTCATTGATCAAATCAAAGTATCTTGGACATCCCCACAAACTCTCTGCCTCTGCAAAAAAGCCAGAAATCTCTCCATGCAAACCACCTCCCAATCATTAAAAGATCTAGAGAAACAAGGAGTCCAACCCTTGCCCCCCACCAGCCATGGATCCTTGGAAGCGGATAAAGCAAATAACGAAGGAAACACCACACACAATAGGTTATCCCCACACCACCTATCCTTCCAAAAATGTACCCTCCACCCAATTCAAAAGGGGAAAATTTTCCCCGTGAAAATTTTACAATTCAAAAGTTCAATTACTTTTTCCATTCTTTCTCTACATCTAACCTAAAAATATTTTTATAAAAGCAAACATTCTCAAATATCAAAAACAGTTAATCCAATAAAAAATTCAGTAATCGCAACATTTCCCAAGGCTGTTGAATGAAAAACCCTAGAATTCAAAACTTCCAGAAATAGCATTCCCAATTTATAAAGCATTTAGAGTGAAATCCAACCATCTGTTTGGTTACCAGAAAAATACAACTTCGAATTCTCCAACCCTAAATGGTGATTCAATTTTTTTTTTCATTCTCATCATCTTCTCAGCATCAAACGATTGCATACAACGTGGAAGCCGATTGATTGAATTGAAAACAGAGATTGGAACGATACCTTGGAATTCAGTGATCGACCGAGACGCAGCGTTCGGAGAAGGAACGATACAGTGCACTGGTGTAAACAGAGATCAAGACACCAGCAAAAAAAAAAAAGTGCCGAGGCAAGTAAACGGGCCGGGGGTCGGGCCTTCTATGTTGGGTTTCGCCTCGGACAGCCCATCATTTAATATACAATTAAATTTGCTAAAAAAAGTAAAATAAAAAAAATGGCTTGATGGATTTTCTTTTTCCTTGTATTTTCACACCAATTTCCTCGATAATATGTATGGATTATTTTTTTTTTAAAAAATTAATGCTTTGATAAGGTTTGGGCCAACTTTTGCATCATATTAGAGGCTAGTTGGGTTGGCCTTCCACCAAAAATTTTTCTAATCAACTCATGCAAGACTTTAGGTCAATTCCAATGCCATACCCATTTAAAATTTTAATAATTTTAAATGATAAGGTAAAGAAATTTGGATTATAGTGATCAATTTCGATGCAAACAAAAATTTAATTCTTTTGAACAATCCTCGTTCCGGGTTCAGGGTTCAAGGTTTAGGGCTAGGGCTTAAGGGTTTAGGGGTAAGGTATTAGGGTTTAGGGCTTAGGGTTTAGGGCTTAGGGTTTAGCGTTTAGGGTATATGGCTTAGGGTATAGGGTATTAGGATTTTAGGGTTTAGGGTTTAAGGTTCAAGGTTTAGGGTTTGGGCTTAGGGGTTTAGGGGTAAGAGATTAAGGTTTAGGGTTTAGGGGTTGGGGTTTCAGGTTTGGGGTTTGGGGTTTAGGGTTTACGGTTTAGGGTTTAGCGTTTAAGGTTTAGGGTTTGAGGTTTAAGGTTTAAGGCTTGGGGTTTGGGGTTTGGGGTTTAGGGATTGGGGTTTAGGGTTTGGGGTTTAGGGTTTAGGGTTTAGGGTTTGGGGTTTATGGTTTTGGGTTTTGGGGTTAGGGTTTAGGGTTTGGGGTTTGGGGTTTTGGGGTTAGGGTTTAGGGTTTGGGGTTTGGGGTTAGGGTTTAGGGTTTAGGGGTTAGGGGTTAGGGGTTAGAGTTTAGGGTTTAGGGTTTTAGGGGTTTAGGGTTTAGGGTTTAGGGTTTTGGGTTTAGGGGTTAGGGTTTAGGGCTAAGGGTTTTGGGTTTAGGGCTAAGGGTTTTGGGTTTTGGGTTTAGGGTTTTGGGTTTTGGGTTTTTGGTTTTGGGTTTAGGGTTTAGGGTTTAGAGTTTTGGGTTTTGGGTTTAGGGTTTATGGTTTAGGGTTTGGGGTTTGGGGTTTGAGGTTTGGGGTTTGGGGTTTGGGGTTTTGGGGTTAGGGTTTGGGGTTTGGGGTTTGGGGTTAGGGTTTAGGGTTTAGGGTTTAGGGGTTAGGGGTTAGGGTTTAGGGTTTAGGGTTTTAGGGGTTTAAGGTTTAGGGTTTAGGGGTTAGGGTTTTGGGTTTTGGGTTTTGGGTTTTGGGTTTTTGGTTTTGGGATTAGGGTTTAGGGTTTAGGGTTTTGGGTTCCGGGTTCCGGGTTTATGGTTTGGGGTTTGGGGTTTGGGGTTTGGGGTTTAAGGTTTAGGGTGATCACGACCCGAGGCGTACTGTGCTAAGGGCTAAGGGCTAGGGGCTAAGGGCTAAGGGCTAACGGCTAAGGCTAAGGGCTAAGGGCTAAGGGCTAAGTGCTAAGGGCTAAGGGCTAAGGGCTAAGGGCTAACGGCTAAGGCTAAGGGCTAAGGGCTAAGGGCTAAAGGCATACTATACTACAATGTCGGCATGTAACCCCATTAAAAAAAACAATTAAAAAAAAAACAAGTCCAAAATCGGCATGTAGCCCCATTAAAAAAAACAATTAAAAAAAAAAGAGGCCTAGATTTTGGGCCGAAATTGGGCCCACAATGGCCCATATAAGGGCCGCCTGGTGTGGTGGGGAGGGGCTGCTATGTGGCAGCCCATGGTTTAAAAAAAAAAAAAAAGAGGCCCAGATTTTGGGTGGAAATTGGGCCCAAAATGGCCCATAAATGGGCTGCCTAGTGGGGTGTGGAGGGGCTGCCACGTGGCAGCCCATTGTCTTTTTTTAAAAAAAAACCAAAAAAAAGGCCCGCGAAATTGGGCCGAATTTTGGCCTAAAATGGGTTTTTGGGGGTGCCACGTGGAGCACCCTCAAAATTCCAAAAAAAAAAAGAAAAGAAAAGAAAAAAGGTGGGGGGCAGCCTGGCCGCACCTGAGCGCGCCACGTGGCAGCTGGGTGCTCAAGTGTGGCTGCTGCCCCTTCCCTTTTGGCCAGGAGGGCTGTCGACCGTCCGTTCTTTCCATGGCAATTCCGGCTATCTCGGGCGACGTCGACAGGCAAGAGGGGTCGACCGTCATAGTTTTCGACGTGGTCGTTCCATCCATGGGGTCGGATCGTCGGGATTATGGCCAGAAGGTATCTAAAATCGCGCTTAAAAAAAGGGGGAAAATTCTCACTTTTTTGGCACTATTTGCACTATTCATAAGAGGGTTTACCCTTATAATATCGGGGTTCGAGAAATTTCTTCCGAAAAAGGCCATCGGACCGTCATATCCCTCGACAAGGGCTTTCGATCCGTACGGTTGGATTCGCATTGCAATGGCGGGAAGGGCACGAAAAATGGCTCGGAAAATTTTACCCGTTTACTATTCATAAGAAACGGGTGCGCTCACTTCCGGGGTGCAGATCAAAGGGCATGGATCCCTCGGAACAAAAACGAAGGGTCGCGCGACGTCCGTCGACGTGTCTAGTTTCGATCCAACGGTTCGAATAGTGGAAAGTGGGTCCGGAAGGGGGGTATTTTTTGGCATTTCCGCGAAGGGCGCAATGGTCGAAGCACTATTAAAAAAGAACGTGTTTTGGAATTTGACTTTTGGCCCAGCCTAGGGTCAAAGGAAACGGCGTGGAGAAGCAAACCAGTTAGCTTTGCACACTGCTATGGGTGTTTTTCGGCCATCCGAGATCGTTTAGGGCCTCAAAATCACGTTCAAAGTGTCGGTATTTTTAGTAGTTTTTCTGAATCTACCGGTTGCCCCTAAAACCGTCGTCAACGGCATTTCGCTTTCCATAGTCCTCGATGATACGAGTCTAACGGCACTGACGGATCTCCGTTTCGACGTTGTTCGATCCCGATCCAACGGTTGGGAACATGGGCCGAATCGCACTTTTTCCCGATTGGGCCCCGCGGAGCCAGAATCGTCCGAATCATATGGTTCCATATTGTTCCTCTCGAAAAATTATGCGATTTCAAAAAAAAAATTGTCCAATTCCAACTCCCGAAAGTGGACTTTCGGTTAAATAGACTCGTTTCAATATAAACAATATCATTTTCATATAAAGCATTACTATACGTTATATGTTCCATCTACTTATACTTTTCTCCAAACCTCCCAACTCTATTCCCGAATTTTTTTTCCACCCAAACCGAACCCGACCTTTCACTACCCGACTCAGGACCCCCGTCATTAATATTATTTTAATCGTCTATTTAATATTATTTCAATAATCAATTTAATATTATTTTTAATACTTATTCAATATTATTTTCATCTTTTATTTAATATTATTTAATAATAATGATATTATTAATTTATTAATTATTATTTTTTATTTTCATAATTAAATTATTAATTAAATGGGAATGGGCCTTATTTTTTGGGCCCATTTCCTTCTTTCCTTTGGTTGGGCTGGGCCCTTTCCTTACTTCCTTCACTTCCCCTACCCACCTCCTTCACTTCAATTATATTTACTTATTTAATATTATTATAATCTAATCAACTATTTAATATTTATTTTACTAATTATTAATTAACAATTTTTCACATATTATCTTAATCAAATATTCATTTAGTTATTTATTATTTATATAATTAAATAATGAATATTTTAATTATTAATTTAATATTATTTTATTTGGCCCATTTCCTTACTTTTGCCCACCCCACCTCTCATTCTTCCCCTACCCACCTCCTTCTTCCCCTACCCACCTCCTTCACTTCAATTATTTAATATTATTATATTTACTTATTTAATATTATTTAATAATCTAATCAACTATTTAATATTATTTCAATAATTTATTTAATATTATTTTTATTCTTTATTTTATATTATTTTTAATACTTATTCAATATTATTTAATAATTATGATATTATTAATTTATTAATTATAATTTTTTATTTTCATAATTAAATGGGAATGGGCCTTATTTTTTTGGCCCATTTCCTTCTTTCCTTTGGGCTGGGCCCTTTCCTTACTTTTGACCCAGCCCACCTCTCCTTCTTCCCCTACCCACCTCTCCTCTCCTTCTTCCCCTACCCACCTCCTTCACTT